>NW_007060600.1:0-57836 GCF_000164805.1 Carlito syrichta | reverse complement strand
ATTTATTGGACAGATGAAGTCTCGCTGCCCAGGCGGGTCTCGAACCCGCGGGCTCAGGCAATCCATTCACCTCAGCCTCCCAAAGGCGCGGGATTACAGGCTGAGCCACCGAGCCCGACTAAACATTAAATTTTTTATTAAACTTGACCTATGTGTGACAGTGAAATCAGGAAAATATTAGTCCAAGTTTATAGGGATAATGCCATGAAGAAAACAGCAGTGTACAAATGGATTGAATATTTTTATGAGGAGAGAGGCAGTGTTAAGGATGAAGCGAGATCAGAATGGCTAGCAATGAACAGAACTGATGAAAACATTACAAAAATTTGTCTAATTCTATGTCAAAATCATTGACTGACTGTGAGGCACATAGTAGACTAAGTAAACACTGACAGATAAACAGGAAAATCTTAACTGCATATCTTGGCATGAGAAAGGTGTGTGCAAAACTCGTCCTGAAGGAGCTCTTGCATCACGACAATATACCAGCTTACACAACACTATCTGGGAAAGAGTTTTTAGTCAATAAACAAATAACTGTATTAGAATATACTTCCTATTCCTAAGATCTGGCTCCCAATGACTTTTTTTCTTCACTCAAAGATAAAGGAAATACTGAGGGAAGATATTTTGATGACATTCAGGACATCAAGAATAATACAATGACAACTCTGAGGACCATTCTAGAAAAAGAGTTCCAAATTTCTTTGACAGGTAGACTAGATGCTGGCATCCATGTGTGGCTTCCCAAGGAGAGTACTTGGAAGGTGACCATAGTGGTATTCAGCAATAAGGCATGTAGCACTTTTTCTAGGATTAGTTCATGAACTTATTTGTCGGTCTGCATATATGTCTTTTCTTCTCTGATCCCAAGTGTTTGTCACAATGGTGGGCAACAGTTGGTCCTCAAAAAGTTTCTACTAAAAAAATTTTTTTAAATTACTATTAGTCATTTAGAAATATAGTTTTTAAACTGCTATTAATAATTTATTAGAAATATTAGTTATTTCACTAATATTTTTATATAACTGCCTGGATAAGTTGCCAATGTATTTATCTTAAAAATTTTGTTCCTTTGGTTTGCCAGAAAGACTCACCTTGATTTTTGAAAAGAATGAAATTTTTATTGAAACGAAAATAGAAAATCCAAAGAATAGTTAAGTTTTAAATATTGGCATGAGCTTGGGAAGGCTAGTATAGTGATGAAAATCTAAATGAAAAGGAAAAATTGTTTGAGGTAAAGTCAGTGGAGGATCATCAGAACTGAGCAATACCTTCAGTCCTATGGGCATAAAGCTGGTGATAAAGTTAAAATTCCTTTAACCCTATTTTTTTCCTAGAGGAAAGCTAGTTTGCATGCATCTTATTTTACCCGTTAGCTTTTTAAAGTTTGCATTTTACATTCTAAGGAGACAAAAAACATCATTCAGTTAATGGTGTCTTCAAATGCATCAGTTTGCCAGAAGGAGGTTACGTGAAAACGTGCCTTGACATCTTCTGGCAATGTAAAGAAAACCCCTGCTTTAAAGATTCTATTTTTTTTTTAAGTTTTAATTTTAAATATGTGGGGTAAAATTCAGGGTTAGGTATACAAATGTTCACTGTGCAGGTACCCTTGTTCATGAGGCATGTCCCCCCCACCCCATGGCAGTTTCCTACTACTACCAATCCCTTTTTCATAGTATTACGATCATTGCTCAAGGTCCACCTATGAGTGAAAATGTGATACTTGTTTTTCTTCTCTGTGATAGATCCCTCAGTATTATTCTTAGAATTAAGATACAATTTAATTATTCATATGCTATTAAAACTGTCATTCAAACAATAATCTTCGAGGAGTTCTGTCATTTTAAAACAGGTAAATAAGAAACAGTACACTCTATTTTGAGGGCCTAACATTTGAGGAGAACCTACTCTGTGTCAAAACCTCACCATGTATAATCTCATTTGACTTTAATAGCATCCCTGTAAAAGAGATATTATCTCAATTTTATAAAGAAAGAAAATTGAGATTCAAAATTAGGTGGTGAAGGTTGGATCTGAATTAAGGTGATTTGTCTCAAAACACCAAGTTCTTAATTGTGAATTGTACAAATTATTAATAACAAGTGTTTCAGTAATAGCAGCAAACAAACTATACAATTATTCAGTTCACCTTAACTTGAACATCACCTTGTGATGGTCACGATGCTAGGCTATAGATCTAAAACAATGATGAAGACAAAATGATTGAACTAAGAATACTAATGGAGCTATTTCCATTCATTCCAAAATAGACGTGTAAATGACCTACCAAAGGTATGAAGTTGCATTTATCCTAGTCAATTACAGATTTCTATGATTAAGTTAATCTGTAACAGTGTTTTCTAAAGATGAAACACACATTTTGTGTTATATGTTTCTCTCTCATGCTGAAGTAGCGCCATGAACAGGAATAAATACATTATGTACTTGAACAAACTTATATTTAGAAAAAAAAATTATGAAGCTCAGATTGGTCCAGGAATTAATAAACTGCTCTGAAATCACTTCAAGTACCTTCAAGAGAGTTATCTTGGTAACTTTCCCCGTATTTGTGTTTTAAGACTTAGTTTCATTTCTCCATAAGAGAGAATCTTACAAGGACCTCCTGGTGATAAACTTTTATTGCAAAGGTGCTTTCATGTTTTGTATTTTATCTCAATTTTTTATAGGCCTTTTCTTTATTATGAATCTTAAGTTTAATAATATTTGCTACTCTGAGATATAAAAGCTAGCATTGTATTTACAGAATAATTTTGACAACTGCCTCATTCTACATGGAATGGTAATATGAGGTAAAACACATTTACCCTGGAAATAGAATACTGCAGCAGATACTACAGTTATTTGTAAATGTCTGAGAAAAGTTAGATTTTTCCATTCAATTTGTATGCGTATTGAAAAGTTAAAGTTGTTGATTCTGTTGCAATGTATCACATTAGTAGAAGTCCCATAACTATGTTTTGGGATTAGAACTACTAGGAGAAAATAAAATGTAAATTGATCTTGAATTTATAATATTCTGTATTCAATATATGTTCTAAGGCCTCACATACGTTCTCAACCTATTAAAGGCATATGCTCATATATATTGTGTTCCATCAAATTTTAAATTAAACCATATTTTAACAAAATACAGAAACTTTTCCTTGAGATATCACATTTTTATTAACAATGATAATTCAGTTTAAAATACTAAAATCTCTTGGTAAAGCTTAAATGACCAATTTATTTCTTATTTTATTTTTTTCATAATCAATATTTTTTATTATGGTTTTGTGGGGTACAGTTAAGGGTTAGGTGTACAATTATGTTTCATTCAGGCACCCTGTTGATAAGAGGTGTTTCTCCAACCCCAGACAGATATTTGCTACTGTTAATCCCATCTCCCTTCCCCCCCAATAGTTTCCCAGTACCGTCAGTCATTAAATGACCAATTTAATATTTTAAGTAAATATTGCATCAACAAAAATTTTTTTAATTAACTAAAACAAATCTAAAAACATAAATGTTAGGAGCTATAAGAATTATTTCTGAGAGAAAACATATTCATATCTTAGCATTGCTGACAAATTGTTATCAGCTTGGTGGTTTAAAACAACAGAATACATTACCTTGCAGGTCCAAAGGCCAGAATTCTAAAATTAAGATGTTGGCCACACTGCACTTCCTTTAGAGAATCCAGGGGAAAAATCTTTTCTTTCTTGTTCTTGATTTTGGTAGTTGTCAGCATTCTTTCCTTCATTAGTGGCATGTGACTCAAATATCTATTCCTGCCTCCATATTATCCTCTATTTTATGGATGTTATCCTCTTCTGTCTTTTACAAGGGCACTTGTCATTGGGTTTAGGATTCAAATCCCACCTGAATAATAGTCTCCTCTCAAAGTCCTTCATGTAATCACATTTTGCCATATGTAAAACAATAATTATCTTTTTTTTCCACAAAAGACAATATTCACTTGTCCCAGGAAATGAAAAATTAATATTTTGGAAATGCATCTTTTCTGCTTACCGCAGGAAAGAACACAAAATTTACTCCCATTTTTCTAATTTCTCTTCTAAAGAATTTGCCCAAATTACTTACCCTCATTTTCCACACAAAATACTAATACATGCTGTAGCAGTTGTATTTACATTTCACTATTTAGATAATTATATTAATCGAATAATTTTAAAAGTTGCCAATAATTTACAACTTCATTTATTTACTTATTTTAAAGATTTGGGATACAATTCAGAGTTAGGTATACAAATGTTCATTATGCAGGTACCCTTGTTGATGAGGTGTGCCACTCCCTCCCCTGGCAGTTTCCCTCAACTGCCAATCCCATCCCCCCTTCCCTAGCAGTTTTTCACTACTGCTAATCCCTTTCTTAAAATATTATAATAATTGTTCAAGGTCTGTTTATAAGTGAGAACATATGGTACTCTGTTCTTTGTTTCTGTGATAGAAACATACTCAGTGGAGTATGATAGACTCTAAATCCATCCAAATTGCTGTGAAGTCCATATGTTTGTCCTTCTTTATGGCTGCATAATATTTCACTGTGTATATGTACCACATTTTTAAAATCCAGTCTAGTTTCTATGGGCAGTATGGTTGGTTCCATGTTCTTGCTATTATGAGTAGAACTGCAACAAATGATTTACAGCTTTAAATTTCTTAAAGCTAAATAACAACTTTTGGCATGCTTAAGCTCCTATGTTCAACTTTCCCCAAATAGAGTTCATTTGACACTGCTCTTAATTCATTATTTAATTAAATTAGCTATGTAATCTGTTAAGAAATGTAAGTAAATACAAGGCAATAACATCATGAGAGTTTATTATGCATGTAGTTATATATGTGTTTGTTTGAATGTCCATAATGCAAGTTTAATATTAAAACTCAATCGCTGGATATTATTAAGATCAAAAGTGAGTAAAAAGAAAAACATAAATTAGCGATAAATATAATAAAAGAAGTAAGTGCAAGATTTGTAGTTAGACTGAATACTGCAAAATATTTGCAAGAAAAGTAAAGACATAAATACATGAAAGGAAATCCCTGTTCATAAATCAGGAGTCTTAATGTTGTAAAGATATTAATATCTTCAAATTGATCTACAGATTGAAAAGAAGTTCTATTAAATTTTTAATCATTGATTTTAAAATTTATATGTAAAAGTCAGGGACACAGAATATTCAAATTAATAGCCTAAAAAAAGGAACAAATTGAAGTCACAATTCTTGACTCCAAAATTTATTGCAAAGCTACACTACACATGTGAATGTGATACTAACATATGTGTAGACATATAGATCAATGAAATAAAATGGAGATTCTAAAAACTCTTATATTTTTGGCCAATTAATTTTAGAAGCCAGGGTTAAAATAATTAAATGGGGAAAAGAATTTTTTTTATGTAACAAATTGTGCATAAAGTAACTATGTATATTTACATGTATGAATGAATTTAGACCATACTTACTATACCAAAAATAATTCACAATAAATAATATACCTAAATATAACAGTTAAAATGATATGCTTTAGTCAATTGTTTCTTAGGTTTAACACCTAAAAGTATAATGATAAAATAAAATATTGATATTTTTTATATTTTATTGCTTAATTGATATCTCTATCATTGTATAGTGATATTCTTTTTTAAAATCATTTGTGTTGTAGTCCACTTTACCTGATATAAAGATAACTACTTCTGATCTTTTGTGGCATGGAATACCTTTTTCCACCTATTCACTTTTAGTCTATATGTGTAGGAGACATAATAACTGAGATATCAGAAATAAAAAGTATCTTTTAAAGAATATGATGAGCATTTCATCATGGAACATCATCATGAAAGTGAAAAGAAATCCACAGAAAAAGGCAATATTTATAAGTCATTTATATGAAATATGTGGCAGTTAGGTGAAATGTTCTATAATTGTCAATTAGGCCTGTTAGATCTAGTGCGTAGTTTAACTCTGCTGTTTCTTTGTTGATTTTCTGGTTGGGTAATCTGTCCATTAGTGAGAATGAGGTGCATTTTATTCAGAATATGCAAAAAATACTTACAACTCAATAATAAATAGATACATAGCTCAATTAAAATAAGCAAAACTTTTCTTTCCTTTTTAAATTAATCTAGGTAAAGATTTGTGAATTTTATCTTTTGAACAAACTTTTTATTTTGTTGATCTTCTATTTGCTTTTTAGTTTTATTTTCATTTATTTCTTTTTATTATAAAGATGTGGTATACAATTCAGGGTTAGTTATACAAACGTTGATTATGCAGGCACGTTTGTATGACCCTCCCTCCTCTAGCAGTTTCCCTCAATTGCCAATCCCACCCCTTCTCCCTGACAGTTTCCTACTACTGCCAATCCCTTTCTTATAATATTATAATAATTATTTCAAGGTCCTCTTATGAGTGAAAATATATGGTACTCTGTTCTTTGTTTCTGTGATAGAAACAAAGTATGATAAACTCTCAATCCATCCAAGTTGCTAAGAAGTCCATATGTTTGTCCTTATTTATGGCTGCATAATATTCCATTGTGTATATGTATCACATTTTTTTAAACCAGTTTGGTTTCGATGGGAAACATGGTTGAGTCCACGTTTTTTCTATTATGAATAGAGCTGCAACAAACATATGCAACAAACATATGCAAAAAAGATGTGCAGGCATCTTTTTTGTAGAATGATTTGAGTTCCTCCAGGTATAATCCCCATAGGGGAATTGCTGGGTCACATGGAAGGTCAATTTCTACTTCTTTCAGAAATCACCACATTGTCTTCCAAAGAGGTTACACTAGTTTGCATTTCCACCAGCAGTGCAGAAGCGTTCCTTTTTCTCCATATGCTTGCCAGCAACTGTTGTTGTTTGTTTTATTAATGATGACCATTCTTACTGGGGTTAGGTGGTATGTCAATGTGGTTTTGATTTGCGTTTCTCTGATGACGAGTGACACTGAGCACTTTTTCATGTGTCTGTTGGCTGCCCACATATCCTCTTTTGAGAAGTGTCTATTCATGACTTTTGCCCACTTTTTAATGGGGCTGTCTGTTTTTTTTCCTTTTGGTGAGTTTGAATTCCTTGTAGATGCTAGATGTTAGGCCTTTGTCAGACATAAAGGTGGCAAATAATTTTTCCCATTCTGTGGGCTGTCTCCCTGCTCTCTTGATGGTTTCTTTTGCTTTACAGAAGCTCATGAAGTCCCACTTATCTATCTTATTTCTTAAGGTATGGGCATTTAGGGTTCTGAAAAGGAATTAGTAACCAGTTCCAATTTCCATAGGGGTGTCTCCTATATTTTCTAAGATCTTATAGTTTGAGATTTTGCATTTAGGTCTTTGATTCATTTAGAGTTAATTTGTGTGTATGGTGATAGGTAGAGGTCCTGTTTCAATCTTCTGCATGTGATCAGCCAGTTTTCCCAGTACCATTCTCTGAATAGGTTCTCCTCTCCCCAGTGGTTGTTGTTGGAGGCTTTGTCAAAGATGAGTTGGTTGAGAAATTGAACCTTTGCTTCCGGAATCACTATCTTGTTTCGTTGGTCTATATCCTTGTTCTTGTACCAATACTAGGCTGTTTTGATTACTGTAGCCTTATAGTAAAGTTTGAAGTTTGGAAGTATGATATCTCCTACTTTGTTTCTTTTGCTAAGGATGGTTTTGGCTATTCATGATCATTTATGTTTCCTTATGAATTTCTGTGCTATGTCATTTCCAGGTCTGAGAAGAATGATATTGATAACTTAATGGATACTGCATTGAATCTGTAGATTACCTTTGGTAGGATGGACATTCTAACAATGTTGATTCTTCCTATCCATGAGCATGGAATATTTTCTCAATTGTTTGTATCTTTTTGGTTTTCGTTGAGCATTGTTTTTTAGTTCTCATTGTAAATGTCTGTCACCTCTCTGATTTGAAGATGCCAAGTTATTTAATTTTTTTGTATTTATTGTGAATGGTATTGTGCTTTTAATTTGAGTCTCTGCCTGCTTGTTGTTGGTGTATAGGAATGCAACTGTCTTTTGCAAATTTATTTTTTACCCTGAGACATTGTCAAATTTCTTTATCAGTGCTAGCAGGTTTTTGATGGATTATCTTGGATTTTCAAGGTTTGGGATCATATCATTAGCAAAGAGGGATAATTTGACTTCTTCATTTTCTATTTAGATACCCTGATTTCCTTCTCTTGTCTAATTCCCCTGACTTCCAACACAATGTTGAACGAGAGGGGTGAAAGTGGGCAACCTTGTCTTGTTCTAGTTTTCATGGTAATGGTTCCAGTTTCTGTCCATTCAGTAATATGTTAGCTGAGGGTTTATCATAAATGACACATTATTTTGAGGTATGTTCCTTCTATACCTAGGTGTTTGAGGGTTTTTATCAAAAAGGAATAAAAGCTTTTCTTGCATCTGATGATTTAATCATGTGGCTCTTGTTTTTACATCTATTGATATATTTAACTACATTTATGGTCTTGCGAATGTTGAACCAGCCCTGCATCCTGGGGATGAAGCCCACTTGGTCACGGTGAATAATTTTTTGAGATATGTTTTTGGATTCGATTTGCTAGAATCTTGTTGAGGACTTTTGCATCTATTTTCATAAGGGATATTGGTCTGTACCTCTCTTTTTTGTTGGATCTTTACCTGGTTTGGCTGTCAGTGTGATGTTAGCTTCGTAAAATGATTTGGGGAGAATTCCATTCTTCTCAATTGCCTGGAATACTTTCAATAGGATTGGTATCAGCTCCTTGTATGTTTTGTTGAATTCTGCTGGAAAGCCATCCTGTCCAGGACTTTTTTTTTTGGTAGGTAGTTTTCGTATGACAGAGTCAATTACCTGGGTTGTCATTGGCCTATTTAGTGTGTCAGTGTCTTTTTGTTTCAACCTGGGAAAGTTGTGTGATATCAGAAAGTCCTCCATTTAATTTAGGTTATCAAGTTTGTCTCCATATAGGTGTACATAGTAATCTCTGATAATCATTTGTATTTCTTTGAGGTCTGTTGTGATTTGATCTTTCGTTTTTCTGATTGTGTCTATTTGGGCTTTTCTCTCTTCTTCTTGGTCATTCTGGCTAGGGATTCATCAATCTTGTTAATTCTTTCAAAGAATGAGTTTTTTGTTTTGCTGATGTTTTCTATGATTTTTTTGTCTTCTATGTCCCAAATTTGGGCTCGTATATTGGTGATTTGGATTCTTCTACTAAAGTTGTGGTTTCAGTGGTCTTCTCTTTCTAGATACCTTAGGTGATTTATTAAAGTCTCCACTTGTATTTTTCTGTTTTCTTGATGTTTGCTCTTAGAGATATAAATTACCCTTTGAGAACTGATTTAATGGCATCCCAGAGGTTTTGGTAAGATGTTTCTTCATTTTCATTTGTTTCCTGGAATCTTTTAATTTCTGATTTGATTTCAGTGTTGATCCAGTAGTTGTTCAGCATCATGCTCTTTAGTGTCCATGTTTTTGTGGGCTTTGGGGAAATTTTGTTGATGTTGGTATTTATTTTTACTTCACTGTGGTCTGAGAATGTGCATGGCAAGATTTCAACCTTTTGGAATTTGTTTATACTTTATTTATGGCCAAGGATGTGATCGATCTTGTAGTGTATATTATGTGGTGTTGAGTAAAATGTATATTCTGTGGTGGTTGTTGGGTGGAACAATCTGTAGGTATCTATTAAGTCCATTTGGTCAAGTGTCAGGTTAGGTTCTGAATCTCCTTGCTGATATTTTGCCTTGAAGATCTATCTAGGGCTGTTAGTGGGGTATTCAAGTCTCCTGCTCTGCTAGTGTTAGAGTCAATATCTTTTTTTCGTATACTTAGTAGTTGCTTTACAAATGCTGGTGCTCCCCTATTGGGTGCATATATGTTTTGAATGTATATTTCTTGTTAATGGATTGAAACTTTTGTCACTTATAGTTTTCCTTTGCATCTTTTAAAATTTTTGGTAGCTTAAAGGTTGTTTTGTCTGATATTAAGATCACCATTCCTGTCTTCTTTCATGATCTATTTGCCTGAAAACTCATTTTCCCTCCTTTAACTTTGATTCTGTGTGCATCCCTTGTAGTGAGATGAGTCTCCCGGATGCAGAAAATATTTGTGTCATGGTTTCTTATCTAGTTTGCCATTCTGTGTCTTTTCAGTGGTGCATTTAGTCCATTCACATCCAGGCTGATTATTGAAATGTGATTTGTTTTAGCCCTGTCATGGGGTTCTTATAGAGTTTTTTCTTTGTTTGATTGTTTTCTTTTGACTTTGGAGTGAATGCATGTATGTGTTTTCAAGTTTCTTGTTGCACTCTATTCTCTGTTGATTCTGTGCTCTGCTGTTTTCTTGGAAAGTGTGTGGTCATTCTTTTCTTTTCTTTTTTTCTTTCTTCAGTTCTTTATACCTTTTCAAGTGTCTCCTATACAGCTGGTGTGGAAACTGCATAATCTCTTAGGAATTGAATGTCTGGGAAGGATTTTAATTCTCCATCACTGAGGAAGCTGAATTTGACCGGATTGGAAATTCTTGATTGAAAATGTTTATCTTTGAGGACTTTGAATATTGGACTCCAGTTCCTTCTTGCTAGTAGTGTTTCTGTCAATAGGTCTGCTGCTGTTCTGATTGGTTTTCCCCAGTAGGTAGTCTGACCTTTCTTCTTGCTGCCTTTAGGATTTTTTCTTTTGTGCCTACTTTGTGTAGGTGAATTACTATGGGTCTAGGGGTTAGCCTTCTCATTTAATGTCTTGTAGGGGTTCTCTGTATCTCTTGTGCTTGACTGGTCACATCTCTGGTGAAATGGGTTAAGTTTCCTTGGATTATCTCCTGGAATATTTGCCCCAAGACATTCTCCATTTCCCTTTCTTCTTCTGGGATATTAATCAGGTGTAGGTTTAGCCTCTTGATATAATTGCACATCTCCTGTAGATTTTGATCTTTCTTTCTGAGTCTTCTTTCTTTATTTTTTACTGATCAGATTAATTGTATGTTCTAGTCATCAAGTTCTGAGATTCTTTCTTCAGCCAGATTAATTCTGTTTCCACACTTGTCATCTTGTTATTTAATTCCTGGGTGTAATTTTTTATTGCCAAAAATCTCTGTTACAAGTTCTTTCAGTGTTGCTTGCATCTTGTCTTTCTTGAGTCATATTCACTCTTTCCATCCATTTTCTAATCCCTGTTGTATTCTGATGCCAGTCGTTGGTGGCTTCCATTGTTTGGGCCCCAAGGTCTGATTTTTCAGTTTTCTCTTTGGTACACTTGATATAGCCTATGTTGTTGGTTTTTTTTAAAAAAATTTTTACTCATTTGTGATGGATCTCTTGTTTTTCTCTTTAGTTCTGTTATTCAGTGTCAGTGGGAAGCCTTTTTCTTTTGATGTTTGCTCAGTCTTCTATTCTTCTCTGGTCCGGGCTCTGGATTTTTTCTATTTTGAAATAGCATGGTGGATGAGAAGTTTTGCTGTCTCTTGTTGTTTTTGAAATTCAAATAAAGTAGCTGATGGGAGGCTGGTATTCAGAAACTTCGTGCAAATTACAATGTTCACTTATTGTTGTATGTGTTCCCTGAGACTCACACTCTACCACCACTCAATATGATGGTGAAAAACTGAAATTGATGCAAGAAACAATTGAACAAACACACACACACAGACATACACTGCAAAACAAACCAGAATAACAACAAATTGCAACAAACAACAAAAAACCAAGAAAACTACACACACACACACGCCTAGCAGAAAGTGAATACAGAAGAAAAATGAAAAGAATGGGGAAAAAAAGGAATTCTTATCAAACCCTCACATTGATACACATACACCTTAAACTATAAAAAATGAAAATAAAAAAATCCAGAAGAACAATAGAGCAAAACCAAACCAATAATAACAAAATTGAAAGATGAACACTCATCCATTCACATACATACATAAACAGCAACAACAAATAAAAAGAGAAAGAAACAGAAAAAGAAAAGAAAAGCATTTTGGGGGATGCAGATCAAACCCTCACATACACATTCATGCACAAAAGAGAAATATTTTTAAAAAATAGATGAACTTACAAACAAACAAAGAATTTTTAAAAATTTAGAAAAATTAAAAAAAAAAAAAGAAAAAGAAATCTGCCATCTTGTGGCCGGCTCTGTAACTGTTCCTCTAAACTGGTCTCTCCTGCAAAGCTACCTCTTTCACTCTCAGTGTCCAAAGCTGGGAAGGAAGAGGGGCAGTGGAGTTGGGTGGGGCCGCAGTCCTCCCCTCCCACTCTTGTATGGTCAGGGAGATCTCCTCCGGTGGGGAGTTGCGAGATTGTCTCTTCCCCTTGTATGCACTCACAGGCAGTGCCCCAGCCAGGCCTATCCTGGAATGGAGTTATTCTATTGCTTCTGACATCCAGGCTCTGCCTGAATTTGTCCTTCTCATTTGTGGCCCAGCTATGTGGGCCTGACATTCAGAGGATTACTGAGAAGGAGGGGGTTTGGGTTAGCCCTGGACTAACCACTGATTGCTTAAGAGTCTTTCTTCATCCTTTTCTGGCCACACCCTTTGTCCTGCGATTGGATTAGGGAAGTGGTTGGGGTTGCCTGGCACTCAACACTAGTCAGGTCCCTCTGAAGTTTGGGCTTTCAGGATATTCTCTCTGGGTCACAATCAGTCCCTGAGTAGTTGATCCACCAGTCACAGAGATTGGGTCTGTTACTCTGTGGTGAGCAAGTCAGAGCACTTTCCTACCCTGTCTTCAAGATGGTGGTAGGATGCCTCTCTTGACCTCTTCCGTGAGACTTTGCCTCTGGACTCCCTCCACAGCCCCTACTGCGCAGTGCCCTGCCAGGTGCTGCAGTGGTGAGGTAAAACCTGGTGCCAGCAGTCTCTTCTGCTCCAATGGTGAGGGACAGCCTAGGGTGACAGTCTCTCTCTACTGCTTTTCACAGGAAAACTTTTGTCCACTAAAAAAAATGGTGATCAACTGTGACCTGGGAAGAGCCATAGACCAAGCAGAGAAGATGCAGCACCAGCTCTTGCACCAGGGGCCTGGCCACTTGCTCACAAGCTCCCACTTAGACTGTCTCTTCCAACATTTTCTTCCCAGGAAGGATTTTGTTGATTTAAAAACTTAAAAAAAGACAGAAAATGGCACTTGTCTTCTGCGTCCTGGGAATCACTAGGGTTCAAGCCCAGCAGATGTGGCAGCAGCCACTGCACCAGGAGAGCCCTGGCTGCTAGCTCCCTACCCTTACTCAGTCAGTTACCCATATGCCCACTTGCTCAGCAGCATGTACACAATTTTCCATACACTCCATTTACTCACACTGTGACTCGCATAGTCTGACTGACTTGCTGCCGTATTCCTGACCTCCCCTCATTTATTTCTGAATAAATCTTTTAAAAAATTTTATTATTTTTACAATTTATTTTTATTATTTAATTTTTACTTTATTGTTTTATTATCATTATTATTTCTTTTTTTCTGCTAATTTGGGGTTTGGATTTGTTCATTACTTACCAGTTCTTTGATGTGCATAGTTAGATTGTTTATTTGAAGTATTTGTATGTTTTTGTTATATGTGTTTATTGACACAAAGTTTCCTCTTAATATTGCTCGTGTTGTATCCCATAGATTTTGGTATGCTGTATTTCCATCTTCATTCACTTCAATAAATTTTTAATTTCCTTCTTAATTTATTCAAGGATCCATTGGTTGCTTCAGGAGCATGTTGTATAGTGTCTATGTTTTTGTATATTTTTCAAGGTTCCTATTGGTGTTCATTGTGGTCAGAGAAAATAGTTGATATTTTTGAATTTGTACAGATGTGTTTTATGGCCTAAATATGGTCTATTCTGGAAAATGTTTCATGTGCTGTTCTACGAATGTATATTCTGAGGCAGTTAGATGAAATGTTCTACAAATTTCAATTAGGCCTATTAGATCTGGTGTGTAGGTTTTTTTTGTTATTGTTGTAGTCATTTTGCTTTTTTTGAGTTGAAGTCTCACTCTGTTGCCTAGACTGGAGTGCAGTGGCATGCTCCTGGTCACCGCAGCCTCGACCCTGGGCTTTGGCGATCCTTCCGTCTCAGCATTCCAAGTAGCTGGAACTACAGGTGTGTGCTACCACTCCCGGCTAATTTTTTGATTTATTGTAGAGATGAGGTCTCACCAAGTTGCCCAGGCAGATCTTGAACCCACGGGCTCAAGCAATCCACTCACCTCTGCCTCCCAAAACATAAGATTACAGGCTCAGCCACTGAGCCCAACTGGTGTGTAGTTTTACTCTGCTGTTTCTTTTTCAATTGTCTGGCTGGATAATATGTCCATTAATGAGAACTTGTATTGAAGTTTTCTATTGTTATTGTATTGCAGCCTATCTCTTCCTTTAAATTTATTAATGTTTTCTTCACTTATTTAAGAACTCAAGTGCCGTGTGCATGGATATTTATAATTGCTATATCCCCTTGCAGAGTTGACACTTTTATCATTGTATAGTGACTCTCCTTGTCTTTTTTTACAGTCTTTGATTTTTTAGTCTATTTTATCTGAATATAGCTATTCCTGATCTTTTTGGTTTTCAATTGCATGAAATATCTTTTTTCACCCCTTTTATTTCAGACTATACATGTAGAAGACATAAAAACTGAGACCTCAGAAATACAACAAATCATTTAAGATTATTATAAACAATTATGTGTTAACAGATGAGAAAACCAAAAGAAATGAATTCATTACTGTATACCATACAACCTATCAAGATTGAACCACAAAGAGATAGAAGACCTCAACAAACCAATAACAAGTAATGAGATCAAAGATGTAAGAAAAAGTTTCCCATAAAAGAAAAATCCCAAGAACTTATGGACTCACTCCAGAATCTCCCAAACATATAAAGAAAACCTAATCACAATTCTACTTAAATTTTTTTTAAAAGTAGAATGCAGCATTTCCAAAAGCCAACAACAACAGCTACAGACCAATATCACCAAAGAATACAGGTGTAAAAATTCTCAAAAAAATACTCACAAACTGAATGCAACAAAACATTAACAGGATCAGAAATGTGAGGATGGATTCACATATAAAGCATCAATAACTGTGATATACAACATTAACAGAATCAAGAACAAGCACAATATAATTACTTTCATAGATAGCATATAGAATTTTATACAATTAAGCATCCTTTTATGATCTCATCAGAATGACTATAGAAGTAACATACCTCAACATAATAAAGGCCATTGTTGACAAACTCACAGCTAATATAATACAGAATGGAAAAAATTGATCTTTCCTCTAAAAACTGGAACAAGAAAAGGATGCCCACTTTCATATCTACCCTTATCTGTGGTACAAAGGGTGTGACCAGAAAAACATGAGGAAGAATGCCAAAGAGATCAGTGGTGAATCTGGGACTGACCCTACCCCCTTCCTCCCAAGCAATCCTCTGAACATCAGACCCACATTGCTGGGGCATAAATGAGAGGTATAAACCCAGGCAGAGACCGGACAGCAGCCACAATAGGAGGACTCCACTCCAAGATAAACCTGGCTAAGGCATCCTTCATGAATACTTGGAGAAGAGAAAATCTCACACATCCCCACAAGAGGGGATCCCCCTGACCAGAACAATAGGAAGGGAGGACTGCAGCTCCACTCATCACCACTGCTCCTCCCCCTTCCCTGGTCTGGACACTGGGGAGAGAATGAAAGAGGTGATGCTGGGCTCTGTGGCTCAGCCTGTAATCCCGCACCTTGGGAGGCTGAGATGAGTGAATTGCCTGAGCCCGCGGATTCAAAACCCACCTGGGCAACTTGGCAAGATCTCATCTCTACAACAAATCAAAAATTAGCCAGGCATGGCAGCGTGTGCCTGTAGTTCCAGCTACTTGGAAGGCTGAGGCGGAAGGATAGCCGGAGCCCAGCAGGTTGAGGCTACAGTGTTCAGGAGCGGCCACTGCACTCCAGTCTGGGCGACAGAGTGAGACGCCAACTCAAAAAAATAAATAAATTTAAAAAAGAGGATGAAAGAGGTGAAAGCTCTGCAGGAGACAGCAGAGAAGCAGATGAGAGGAACAATTACAGATCCTGACACAAAAGGGCAGGTTTTTAAAAAAAAATCATTTAAATTTTTTCTGTTTGTTTATTAGTTTTTCTATTTTATTTTATTTTTCTTTATAAATTAATGAGTATGTGAGGGTTTGAGCTGTATCTCCCCTTTTTTATTTTTCTTTGTTTTCTTTTGCTTTCTGTTTATAAATGTATATGAATGACTGAGCATTCATCTTTCTGTTTTTTTGTTGTTGGTTCGTTTTTGCTCTTCGGTTCTTCTCTTTTTTTTTAGTTTAATAAGTGTGTGAATATATGTGTGAGTGTGCAATCTGAATTCTTTTTTTCCATTTTTCTCTTTTTTTTCCATTTTTTTCTCTTTTTCTTCTCCATTTTGTGCAGGTGTGTATGTTTGTGTTTAGTTTTCCTGTTTTTGCTTTTTTTTTTTTTTTGGTTGTCTTTTGTTTTGTTTTGCTTAGTTGTTATTCCAGTTTGTTTTGGGGTGTGTGTGTGTGTGTGTTTGTGTGTGTGTGTGTGTGTGTGTGTGTGTGTGTTTTCAATGGTTTTTCACTTTGGTTTCTGTTTTCATTGTTGTATTATTTTTTTCTTTTCTTTTCAAAAAATTTTGTCCACTCTATTTCATTCTACTTTTCTCTGTTCTCTTCATTGCTGTTACTGTATCTTGGACTCAGAGGGTACACACACATACCCATTGAATTGTCATATAGAGTGGTGGTGAGGAGTTGGTCTCAGGGAACCCATACCACAACCAGTGAACACTGTGATTTGCAGGTAGTTTCTGAATCCTCTACCATCCTTCACCTTATCCAAAGCTCTTAACTGCAAAAGACAGCAAAGCTTCCCACCCATGAATCAGGGAAGGATAGAAGGCTCAGCAAACATCAGAAGTGGAATCCTCTCCCACTGCCACTGAATAATGGAACTAAAGAGAAAAGAAAGAGATCTATCAGAAATGAGGAAAAACCAGTGGAAGACCACAGGTCATTTCAAGTGTTACAAAAAGAGAAAAGTCCTGAAAAATCAGACCTCAGAGCCCAATCAATGGAAGTCACCAATGACTGGCCCCAGAACATGACAGAGATTGGGGAATAAAAGGGAAGAGTAAATAAGACTCAGGAAAGACAAGATACACACTGAGAGAACTTGTAGCAGAGATTTTGACCATAAAAACTTCATCCAGGTAATAAATAACAAAATGACAAGCATGGAAAGCAGAATTAATCCAACCAAAGAAAAAAAAATCTCAGAACTTGAAGACCAGAACATGGAATTAACCTGATCTGTAAAAAGCATAGAAAGAAAACTCAGAAAAAAAGAACAAAGACTACAAGAGATGTGCAATTATATCAAGAGGCCAAACCTAAGCCTGATTGGTATCCCAGAGAAGAAAAGGACATGGAGCACACCTTGGAGCAAGTATTCCAGGAGATTATCCAAGAAAAATTTTCCCATCTCACCAGAGATGTGACTGCCAAACACTAGAGATACAGGGAACCCCCACAAGACATTAAATGAGAAGACTAACCCTAGACACATAGTAATTCACCTACACAAAGTAGGCACAAAAGAAGAAATCCTAAAGGCAGCAAGAAGAAAGGTCAGACTACCTACTGGGGAAAACCAATCAGAACAGCAACAGACCTATTGACAGAGACACTACAAGCAAGAAGGGACTGGAGTTCAATATTCAAAGTCCTCAAAGATAAACATTTTCAACCAAAATTTCCTGTCCAGTCAAACTCAGCTTCCTCAGTGATGGAGAATTAAAATCCCTCCCAGGCATCCAATCCCTAAGACATTATGCACCTTCTAGACCAGCTCTACAGGAGATGATAAAAAAGATATTAAGAACAGAAGAAAGAAAGAAAAAAGAATACCACACACTTCCCAAGAGAACAGCAGAGCTCAGAATCAACAGAGAATGTATCACAATAGCAAACTTGAAAGCACACACAGTAGTGGAGCTTAAAATGGCAACTGGACAGGTCAGACTGTGAGTCTCTACAAAAGCAAGTGACCATAAAGACTCTTTGCATCAGTAGGTGTGTGCTGGTGGGAGAGTGAAAGTTCGTCTGAGGGGAGACTTGGGTTCATGCACCTGGTGCCTCCCTCTGAGGGTGACTGCAATGTCCCACCACCCTGAGACTGGAGTGTGGGTGTACAAGATGGTCTGCTTTTTGCCTGCTGAATCTAGCTGTTTCTCATTGCCTAGTGCCTGGTCCACACTATCACCTGTTATAGCCGATCAGCTGGTGCCCTGGATCTGATCAGTGGATAGAGAGGACCAGGGAGAACCAAAGAGGAGCCCCATGACCGGTTAGGAGGTGCTGACCCCAGTCATTTTCTCTGTCCCAGGACCAGGCAGAGACCTGCATTGTCCTGCCAGCTCTGCCCAGCTCCACCCAGCTCTGTCCATCTCTGCCCAGTCTTCAACTTGGGACCTAAGTAATCTCATCAAATTGGGAGAGACAGAAGCCCCTGTCCCATGTGAATCAGACACAGGTCACATCTGAGTGGCAGAGTTGACAAGCAGGAAGCCAGGTGAATCCAGATCTAATCCACCCTCCTCCCACAGTAGGTCTGTGTCATCTGACCCAAGCTGTGGCCACATCAGTCTGTGCTGACAGTAACCCTATCACCCTGTGGTGAGAGCTGGAAATCAGAGCTGAGAGGACATTGGACTTACAGGAAAGATCTCAGAGTGAGTTTGGTTCCTTGTTTTGTTTTGTTTTGCACATTTTTGTTTGTTTTTTAAGTTTTTTTCTCTTTCTGTATTTGATAAGTTTTTATACTTGCTTTGCTTCTGTTATTTTACATTTTTTGCTTTTTCTTTAGACTTCCCGTTTGTGTATAAGAAGAGTACATCAATAGGGAGGTTTTTGTTGGATTGTGTGTTTGTATGATTATCTGTATGTTTTAGTTTTTTTTTACCCTTTTCTGTCTTTGTGTCTCTTTTCATTTGTTAGTTGGTACATCTGTCTGTTTTCCCTCTTACTCTTCACTCTCTCCATCTTCTTCTTGCCCCCTCCTTCCCTTTTCCATTCTTTTCCTTTTTATTACCTCATTTTGCTTCCAGGGGGCAAACCTATACCCCCACTGCATGGATAGATTGTAAAGCAGTGGGAAGTGGGTTCCAGGGTGCCCATACACCTGTTGGTGAATACTGAGAGCTACAGATAGATTTTCAATCACAGCTTCTTCCTCAATTAAATCTCAAAACTGCAAAAAGTACAGCCCCCAACCCACAGCGCAGCTTCAGAACTGAACAAAGCCAGAGGATTCACATATGCAAAAATAGGAGACTGGGAAAGCAGAAGTAAAAATAACCCTGCCATCCCTGAACAACAGAATTAAAAAAGAAGAAAAAACTGTGTGTGTATGGGGGGGGACATCTAAAAAAATGAAGAAAAACCAAAAGAAGAATATTGGTCTCACATAGATCCCACGGTATCTGACACTGAGAAAACAGACTTTGGAACACAAACAATGAAGAGTCCTTGGAATGACTGGAAACAAAACTACAAACACAAATATCAGGATGTTAAAAGAGAGACTAAAAAGAATTGAAGAGAGACAGGAGGAAAATAGGAAGGAGTTGATAACTGAGATAACAGCAGTAAATAATACTGTGAATGAAAAAAATAACAAGCCAATAAGCATAGAAAGCAGAATTAGCCAAGCAGAAGAAATAATCTCAGAGCTTGAGGAAAAAATATAGAACTAACCCAAACTATCAAAAATATAGAAAAGAAGCTTTAAAAGACAGAACAAAGTGTTCAAGAGATGAGCAATTATTTCAAGAGGCCAAACCTAAGAATAATTTGGCTTCAACATAATTTTGAAAGTTCTAGCTAAAGCAATCAGAGAAGAGAAGGCCATCAAGGGAGTTCAAATGGGAAAAGAGGAAATCAAGGTACCCCTCTTTTCAGACAACATCATTCTATACCTCAAAAACCCAAGAGAATCTGTCAAAAATATCCTTGCACTGATAAAGGACCTTGACAAAGTCTCAGGGTATAAAATAATTGTGCAAAAACAGTTGTATTTCTATATACCAGTAATAAACAAACAGAAACCCCAATAAAAAGCACACTTACATTCAAAATAGCCACAAAAAAACTGAAATATCTTGGCAACTTCCTAACCAGAGACATGAAATACCTTTACAATGAAAACTACAAAACGCTGCTTAAAGAAATCAAAGATGACACAAACAAGTAATAAAATATTCAATACTTATGGATTAGAAGAATGAACATTGTTAAAATATCCATCCTACCTAAGGCAATCTACAGATTTAACGCAATACCCTTCAAATTACTAGCAACATTCTTCTGAAAACTAGAAACAGCAATATAGGACTTCATATGGAAACATAAATGACCACAAATAGCCAAAACAATCCTCAGCAACGACAACAACAACAACAACAAAAGCAGGAGGTATCACACTACCAGACTTTAAACATTATTACATAGATAGAATAATCAAAACAGCCTGGTATTGGTACAAGAACAGGCTTATAGAACAATGGAATAGAATTGAGATTCCAGATGCAAAACCTCAATTTCTCAACCAACTCATCTTCGGCAAAGCCTACACCATCAACCACTGGGGAGAGGAGATCCTATACAGTAAATGGTGCTGGAAAAACTGGCTGATCCCCTGCAGAAGATTGAAACAGACCTCTACCTATCCCCATACACAAAATGGATCAGCGACCTAAATGTAAAACCTCAAACTATAAGAACCTTAGAAATTACAGGAGAAACTCTCGTGGAAATTGGAACTGGCATCCAATTTCTTATCAAAACCTCAGGTGCCCATGCCATAAGAGGTAAGATAGACAGACTCATCAAACTGACAAGCCTCTGTAAAGCCAAAGAAGCCATCAAGAGAGCAGGGAGACAGCCCACTGACTGGGGAAAAAAATATTTGTTAACTCTATGTCTGACAAAGGTCTAACATCTAGGATCTACAAGGAACTCAAATGTGCTGAAAAGAAAAAATCAAACAGCCCCATTACAAAGTGGGCAAAACATATGATTAGACAGTTCTCAAAAGAAGACATATGAGCAGCCAACAGATACATGAAAAATGTTCAGCCTCACTAGTCATCAAAAAAATGCAAATTAAAACTACACTGAGATACCACCTAACTCCAGTCAGAATTGCCATCATCAATAACTCAAATAATAACAGATGTTGGAGAGAATGTGGTGAAAAGGGAACACTTATACACTGTTGGTGGAAGTGTCAACTGGTACAGCCTCTGTGGAAAACAGTGTGGTGATTCCTAAAAGCTCTAAAAATCGACCTTCCATATGACCTTGCAAACCCCTTCTGGAAATAAACACGGAAGAACTCAAATCACTTTATAAAAAAGACACCTACATATGTATGTTTATTGCAGCATTGTTCACAATAGCAAGAACATGTAACCAACCATACTGCCCATCAAAAAAGGACTCGATTAAAAAAATGTGGTACATATGCACAATAGAATATTATACAACCATAAAAAATAACAAAATCATGAATTTCCCAGCAACCTGGATGGACTTAGAGTCCATAATACTGAGTGATCTTTCACGGAAACAAAGAACTGAGTAGCACATGCTCTCACTCATAAGTGGACCTTGAACAACTATCATAATATTATAAGAAAAGGATCGACAGTAGTGGGAAACTGTGGGGATATGAGGGAGCAGGGAGGTGGGATTGGCAGTAGTGGAATCTTGGGAAGGGGGGACACCTCATCAACAAGGTCACCTGTACAATGAATATTTGCACACTTAACCCTGAATTGTACCCCACAATTTTAAAATTAAACATTAAAAATAAATAAATAAAAAGAAAAAAGAACAAAAGAAAAGAAGCACACATATACATCATCCTTAAAGCTAAAAGAATGCAAACAAAGAAAAAACTTTATAAGAACCTCATTATAGGGTTAAATAATCACATTTCAGTAAATAGCCTGAATATGAATGAACTAAATTCACCACTGAAAAGACACAGAATGGTAAACTGGATAAGAATCCATGACCTAATTATTTGCTGCATCCAGAGAACTCATCTCACCACAAGGGCACACACAAACTCAGAGTTAGAGGATAGAAAATTAAATTCCAGGTAAATGAATTACAAAGAAGGTGGGAGTTGTGATCTTAATATCAGACAAAACAACCTTTAAGCTATCAAAAATTAATAAAAGATACAAAAGAACACTACACAATGATAAAACCTTCAATCCATAAACAAGAAATATCAATTCTAAGCATATATTCGCCCAACACTGGAGCACCAGCATTTATAAAGCAACTACTAAGAAAACTAAAAAAAGATATTGACTCTAACACTATTATAGCTGGGGACTTGAATACTCTACTAACAGTCTTATATAAATCATCAAGGCCAAAAATCAACAGAGATCCAGAACCTCAACTTGACAATCAACCAAATGGACTTAATAGATACCCACAGAATATTAAGCATAGAAAGAAAATTCTACTCACTGCCACATGGAGCGTACTCCAAGGTCACATCATATCACATCCTTGGAAATAAATTAAGCATAAACAAATTCCAGAATGTAGAAATATGGTCATATACTTTCTCGGATCATGGTGTAATGAAAATAAATATCAATATCAACAAAACTTCCCCAAGTTCACAAAGATATGCATATTAAACTACCATGATGCTGAACAACTGCTGGGTCAACACCAAAATCAAAACATAAATTAAAAGATTCCTAGAAACAAATGAAAATGAAGAAACCCCTTATCAAAACCTCTGCAATGTCATGAAATCAGTTCTAAGTGGGGAATTTTTATATCTAAGAACACACATCAAGAAAATGGAAAGATCACAATTAGCAACCTAACAAATCACCTAAGGAAGTTTGAAAGAGAAGACCTCCAAAACCCTAACTTTAGCAGAAGAATCCAGATCACCAAAGTAAGAGCCCAAATACGGGACTTAGAAGACAAAAATATCAATAAAAAATCAACAAAACAAAAAACTGATTATTTGAAAGAATTAACAGGATTGATGAACCCATAGCCAGAATGACCAAGAAAAAGTGAGAAAAAGCCTTCCAAAAACACAATCAGAAGTACAAAAGATAAAATCACAACTGTCCCCAAAGAAAAACAGAAGATTATTGGAGATTACTATGCACATCTGTATGGAAGCAAACTTGATAACCTAAATAAAATGAAGGACTTTCTGACATCACACGATCTCCCTGGGTTGAAATAAGAAGACACTGAGACAATAAATAGACCAATAACAACCCAGGAAATTGTCTCTGTCATAAGAAAACTACTTACCAAAAAAAAAAAAAAAAAAAAAGTCCTGGATCAGACTGCTTTCCAGCAGAATTCCACAAAACATATAAGGAGGAGCTGATACCAATTCTACTGGAAACATCCCAGGCAATTGAGAAAGATAGAATTCTCCCAAAAATTTTTTGTGAAGCTAACATTACACTGATACCCAAACCAGGTAATATTCAGCCAAAACAGAGAGCTACAGGCCAATATCTCTTATGAACATCAATGCAGAAGTCCTCAACAAAATTCTAGCAAATTGAATCCAACAGCACATCTCAAAAATCATCCACCCTGAATTCATCCCCAGGATGCAGGACTGGTTCAACAACCACAAGACCCTAAATGCAATTAAATACATCAACAGATGCAAAAACAAGAACCACATGATTATATCATTAGATGCAGAAAAAACTTTTGATGAAATCCAGCATCCCTTCTTGATAAAAATCCTTAAACACTTAGGTATAGAAGGAACATACCTCAAAATAGTAAGTGCTATTTATGATAAACCCACAGCTAACATATTGTTAAATGTACAGAAACTGGAAATATTTCCCTGAAAACCAGAAAAAGACAAGTCTGCCCACTCCAAACCCTCTTGTTCAGCACTGTGTTGAAGTTCTAGCTAGGGCTTTTAGATAAGAGAAGAAAATCAGGGATATCCAAATAGGAAAAGAGGAAGTGAAGTTATCCCTGTTTGCTGACAGCATGATCCTATACCTCAGCAATCAGAGAGAATCTGTCAAAACCTGATCACACTGATAAAGGACTTTGACAAAGTCTTGGGCTACAAAATGAATGTGTAAAAGACAGTTGCTTTCTTATATACCAACAACAAGCAAGAGGAGAACCAAATAAAAAGCACATCCCATTCACAATAGCCACAAAAAAAGAAATACCTTGATGTCTTTCTAACCAGAGAAGTGAAAGAACTTTACAATGAGAACAACAAAACACTGCTTAAAGAAATCCGAGAAGGCACAAACAAATGGAAAAATATTCCATGCTCATAGCTTGAAAGAATTGACATTGTTAAGATGTCCACCCTACCAGGCAATCAACAGATTCAGTGCAAAACCCATTAAATTGCCAAAATCATTATTCTCAGACCTAGAAATGACAATACAGAAGTTCATATGGAAACATAAACGGCCACAAATAGTCAAAACAGTCCTTAACAGAAGAAACAACGCAGGAGGTATCACAATTTCAGATTTCGAACTTTACTATAAGGCTATAATAATCAAAACAGTCTGGTATTGGTACAAGATCAGGTATACAGATCAATGATACAGGATAGAGATTCCGGAAGCAGAGTCTCAATTTCTCAACTAACTCATCTTGACAAAGCCTCCAGTAACAACCACTGGGGAGAGGAGAACCTATTCAGTAAATGGTGCTGGGGAAACTGGCTGATCACATGCAGAAGATTGGAACAGGACCCCTATCTATCACCATACACAAAAATCAACTCTAATTGGATCAAAGACCTAAAGGTAAAACCTGAAACCATAAGAATCTTAGAAAATGCAGGAGACACCCTTATGGAAATTGGAACTGGCAACCAATTCCTGATCAAAACCTCAAGTGCCCATGCCATTAGAGATAAGATAAAAAAGTGAGACCTCATCAAACTGACAAGCTTCTGCAAAGCAAAAGAAACCATCAAGAGAGTGGGGAGACAGCCCACAGAATGGGAAAAGATATTTGTCAACTGTATATCTGACAAGGGCTTACATCTAGGATCTACAAGGAACACAAATGTGCCAAAAAGGAAAACAAACAAACAAACCACCCCATTCAAAAGTGAGCAAAAGACATGAATAGACAGTTCTCACAAAAAGACATATAGGCAGCCAACAGATACAAAAAAAGTTCTCATTCTCACTAATCATCAGAAAATGCAAATCAAAACCACATTGTGACACTACCTAACTCCCGTAATAGTGGCCACTAATAATAAAACAAACAACAGATGCTGGTGAGGATGTGGAGAAAAACGAACATTTCTAAACTACTGGTGGAAATGCAAACTAGTGCAATTCTTGGAATACAGTGTAGAAATTGACCTTCCCTATGACCCAGCCATCCCCCTATTCGGAATATACCTGGAGGAACTCAAATTATTCTACAAAAAAGATACCTGCACTCACATGTCTGTTGCAGCTCTATTCACAATAGCAAAAACATGGAACCTATCGAAGCTGGAATGGGTAAAAAAAAAAAAAAAAAGTAGTACATTTACACAATGGAATATCATAAAGAAGGACAAACAAGGATTTTGCAGCAACTTGGATGGGTTTAGAATCTATCATATTTAGTGATCTATCACAGAAGCAAAGAACAGAGTACCATATGTTCTCATTCATAAGCAGACCTTGAACAATTATCATAATACTATAAGAAAGGGATTGGCACAGTACCAAACTGCCAGCAGAGGAGGCAGTGGGATTGGCAGTTGAGGGAAACTGCCAGGGGAGGTAGGGCACACCTCATCAACAAGGGTATCTGCATAATGAACATTTGTGTACCTAACCATGAGTTTTACTCCACATCTTTAAAATAAAAAATTTAAAAGTTAAAAAAGAAAATGAAATAAAAAGCAGACAAAACACATGAATAGACACTCCTCAAAAGCAGACACACAAGCAGCCACCAGACATATGAAAAAAACGCTAATCATCAGATAAATGTAAATCAATACCTAACTGAGATATCCCCTTACTCCAGTGAGAATGGCCATCATTAATGAATTGGAAACTTTAAGTAGAGTAATGTGGTATGTAAATTGTGTCTTAACAAAGCTATTAAAACAAGCCACTCATAATTAAATCTATAAGATTTTCCCAGCAGAAAATTTTGAATATCCAATAATTTACATGAACTTTATCTCTTCTTCGGTGTCTTGATTTTGTTTGTTTCTTAGATCGTCAGCCAAATGAAGAATAAGAAGCAGGTGCAAACAGATCTTGAAAAAGTTCTGCTAAGGAAGGTAAATTGCATTTCCTTGTAGAAGCATACTGCCCAAAGTTGGGTCCTAAAACTCTGTTGAGGTGTGTAAAATGATAGTTGGTATGATGAGAAAGCACATCACAAGTTTTAAAAATAATTAAGTTAATTCTAAAAACATGTTTTGTTTGTGCCTTTGAGGGATGGTTATTTGTCACATACAAGCCACCTGATATCTTATGGGAGGCCTAGGACAGTTGCATGCTTTACTATTTGTAGCCTACCGCAATATATTCCAGGTTATGGGGACTTACATATCATATTCCACAACTGTAATGAACCTGGTCCTCATGGAGTGGAGAACTGCCTGAAAGTCATTCTAGTAAACAAATATTTCATGTGAGCATATGTGAATATGAAGAAAACGAGAGTCTTGACAATAAATCTTAGTATAAGTTCTCCACTGGAAATATTATGAGGTTAAAACAAAAAAATCCATTAAATAATAGATCTTTTTAAAGATTTTAGCAAGAAAATTTGAAGTTAAAATGCAAACTATAATATATTGATTTATCTGCTTTGTTATGAAATTGCAATGTTAATTAAATTATTAATTAAATTTATAAATATATGAAGTACATTTACTTCATAAAATGCATTATATAATATAGTGCAACACATAATTTAAAGTCAGAGTTTTTAAGATGTTATCAATATGATTGATTAAAGGTGAAAATAATCATTACTATGTTTTATAATGCCTTCTAATAAAATGAAAAGCTATAAGGAAGTTTTTTTTGTTTGTTGGTTTGTTTTAGTTTACACAAGGACAGTGGGTAACCATTAATATAGTACTTTAGATGAGTTTGCAAAACTTGGCTATTCTACATTTGCTATTTCTGTGATAACAAGAGACAAGTCAGACATACACAACGACTTTGAAAGAAAAGAGACATATTTAATTATTTTCTTTAAAGCAAAGAAAACTTTTTTACATAGAATAAAGTAATGCTTTTTGAAAATAATTTGTGTTATGCTGCAGTAATTTTTTAAAATGTAAGCTTTAAAATATTTTAATTGTTAGGAAATTTAATACTTAAAATTATTTTGAAATTCAAAAATAGAAACTAACAGGTGTGTTCTAGGAGAGAAAAAGGCAGAAAACTTAGAAGCAAACATTCTATTCCGTGTAAAAATTTTCCAAATGAAGAGTTACAGTTGGTTTTGAAAATATGATACACATAACGATCAACATCTTGAGAGAAAGTTTTGCATAATGGAACATAGAACTGAAAAGGAGGTCCTCTGACTTAGAGAACACAACAATGGTATTCTTCTTCCATTTGGATAGACATAAACTTCCATATATCTTTTCCATTTATGATAGCCAATAAAATTAGATATGCAAGTAAACAAAACTTGAATAACACAATATCACAGAACACAATATCACAAAAAGGTTATAGCACAGTTTTAATAAATAATGTTGCATATTTAATCACAGTGAGAACTACGTAGATTTTATAGCATTAATAAATATCATTGAGGGAAGAAAAAAGTAAACATCATTAAAGAATAATCCAGCTTTATCACATCTATTAAAATGTTTGTGCACGTTTGAAATATGTATCATGCATTAGTACAGAAGTACATGATTAAAATTTATATACATAAAAAGCACCAAAGCTGAGTGTGGAAGGCTATATTGTTATTTTCCCAAATTCACTGTTTTCCTAGAAAGAATGATGTATCTATGCCCCATTGTTACCCGCGTTTGCCATGTGATTTTGAATAATGAAATATGAGTGGTGTTATACATCAGGACATTTGAAAAATAAATAATAAGATAAGTGTACGAGTGTTTTTATGGCTGCCTTAACAAATGGCCACAACCTGGTAGCTTAAAATACGAGTAGTTATCCTATCACAGTTTTAGAAGCTAAGAGTCTGAAATGTAGGCATCAGTAAGTTTAGTTCCTCTGAAGGCTCTGAGGAAGAAACTGTCCCATGCTTCTCTCTTAGATTCTGGTGAGTGAGGACAATCCTTTCCAGTACACCACTTCCTGTTGCCATCTTCACATAGCAATTTATTTACTGTCTGTGTGTATTTTTTTCTCCTCTTCTTATAAAGACACCTGTCATTGAATTAAGGGCTACACCTAAATCCAAAGTGATTTTATTTTGGGATTCCTAACTAATTACAACTGCCAAGACTTCTTTCTGAATAACATTATATTCTGGGGTTCTGTGTTGACATTAATTTGTGGATGGCTCTATTAATCTACTACAGCAAGCAACCTGCATTTTTTTTTTCTAAGATGCCATAGCAAAATACTACTGACTGGGTGCCTTTCACAGCAGAAATTTATTCTCTCACAGTTCTGGAGGCTAGAAATTCAAGAAGAAGGCATTAGCAAGTTTGGTTTCTTCTGAGATATCTCTCTTCTTAGCTTGCAGATGGCCACTTTCTCACTGTGTCCTCACATGGTTGTGTTTTTGTCTGCATTTGTGTCTTTATTCTCCACTTCTTATTAGGAAACCAGACATATATGATTAAGACTAACCTTCATGATCTCATTTAACCTAAACTGCATTTGTAAGGACCCAATTCCCATATACAGTTACATTCAGTGATACTAGGAGTTAGGGCTTTGGGAAGGGCACAGTTCAGCCCACACATAACTCAGGAAAAAATGAGCAATGAAAGTGAACAGACACTTGAAGAAATAAAAATATACTAACAGCAAATAAACACAAGAAAAAGTTTTCCACGTCAGTGTGTTAGCAACCGTGGGTTCTTAGCTCTCATGTAGTAGAAATTGACCTGAGGTCAAACAGATTTCCAGACAAGGCTTTATTGGAGGCTTATATGCGGGTACAAGGGAGCCAGCACAGAAGAAAAGGTTGTCCGCCTGGCTGCTTCAGGGGAGATGTTTGGGACCTTTTATTGGGTTGGTCTGCTGAGTCATTGTATAATGGAATTGAATTCTGGACTGCACAGGCAGAGTTGTGGATTATACTTCCACATGCATGTCATGATCAAAAAATGGCAATAAGCCCCTCGTGGGAGGAGGCAAAGGTTATGATGGATCTTTCTCTGAGCCTTGTGTGCATGTGAGTTTACAGACTGACTTCCTTAGGTGAGATCTGTATCCAGATGTTGGTCCTTCAGGTTCTCCATGTGGCAGAGTGGACAATTAGTGGGTAGGGAGAAATATGCCCGTGGAGGTGCGGATGTGTTCCATCCTTGCTCTGTTTCAAGTTGTTATTTGGGAAAAGTAAACTGAATCCCAATACTGAGGACTTTTTGTTTTAGATTTAACATATAAAGAACCTTGAAACCATCACCCCCCTATTTACAACAAGAGAAAGCTGAACAAACGCAAAATTAACATTTTTCTTCTGAGAAACATTGGAGAACTAAGGTTGTAGGGCAAGCCACCTACGGGAAACACTGAGACAGGCGAATCCAAATAGTCACAGCTAAGACTTGCTCACATGGGACAAATGAAACTGCCAATATAAAATTAATATTGGGCCACAAGGTAAAAGCTGTAGAAAAAATCTGAGCCCTGAGAAGTCATAGCTATGGTTAGCATTTAACAAATCTATTGTTTCTAGGTTTGCTTTGACTCCAATAATGGGCAATTGATTATCTTTTTTTTTTTTGAGTTGGAGTCTCACTCTGTTGCCCAGACTGGAGTGCAGTGGCCGCTCCTGGCCACGGCAGCCTCGACCCACTGGGCTCCGGCGATCCTTCGCCTCAGCCTTCCAAGTAGCTGGAAATACAGGCGCGCGCTACCATGCCCGGCTAATTTTTTGAATTATTGTAGAGATGAGATCTCGCCAAGTTGCCCAGGCGGGTCTCGAACCTGCGGGCTCAGGCAATCCACTCACCTCAGCCTCCCAAAGCACAGGATTGCAGGCTGAGCCACCCAGCCCGGCTGCAATGGATTATTTTTATGTCCTGATTCCTGGAGGGGAGAGGGAAACTGGAGAAACTGCCCAACAAGTCTGATACACAAATCAGCCTAAGACTACTACTTGGGGACAAAAGCAGCTTCAATCTCCAAGGACTATAAAGGCTCATTACTCAGGGGGTCGTAGTTGATGGTCACAGGATCGGTTTATAGGTAGTATCTATTATAAAACCTAAGAATGGCATTTGAGATATTTTTCAGACTTTGTACTTGGATGGACTGGAGACTCCACCTGGGCCCAGAACACCTACTAGGAAGCTGACTTCACTGATCCTTGATGCTCCCTTCCACAGACCAGATCCATGACGTGAAGCAATTTTGACGCCCCCTGACTTCATCAACCAATTGGCAGTCTTTAGGCACTCAGCCACCAAATTCCCTTTAAAAATCCCAACCTCCGAATTCTTGGGGAGACAAATTTGAGGACTCTCTCCCATCCTCCTCTCTCAGATGCTTTGCTATGTTAAACTCTTTCTTCATTATATTGGTTTCATCAGTCTTGGTTTTTCTGGGCAACAGGTACAAAAATCGAGTCAGGCTATAACACAAGGACTGTTGGAGTCATAATCCGCACCAAGAAACTTCTGGAGGCCTCAGGTTTAGGAGGCTCCCAGTTTTTGTAGGTTTGACCTCCAAGAACCTCACCAGGGTTTTTGCATTGAGTCTACGAAATATCCTCTCTTTGTTCTGGCAGGAAGACAGAAAGTATGACTGTTATGAAAAGCATGCCACCTTTCCCATAAAAGAGGCTTACTTTGCAAGAGGAAAAGATTTTACTAAATCCTTGGGGGAAGGGATCTCCTCCCACTCAAGCCCCCTTTAGTCTGTAATGCCTAAGAATGGGAAAAAACAAATAAACAAAAAATCAAAGACCTCTGGGAAAATACATGAGAGTGTCAGCACAGAAAAATGATTCACTAAAAGACTGAGATCTAATTATAAGATCATAGAAAGTTTCCCTTCCCATCATCTTACCATTGCACAATTAGGCGTCCCATATAATAGCAGTGGATTGCAGTTGACAGGGTTGAAAGATGTAGACTATCTGATAAGGAGTTCTTAGGAAAGTCCAACGACACAAGAGAGACATAAACGAGGACACAAGAGAAACATAAACAAGGACACTAGAGGACTTTGAAGTCTCTCCAGCATGGAGAATTGTAGGAAACATTAAGTGTAACCCAACACCCTAGTCAGATTAATATAAGTCCTCACACTAAAGACCTATCTACCTTAGTTCCTATTATCTGATACAAATGTCTGACTTTCCACAATGCGATCCTATTTCCTATTTCAATAGGATCCTATAATCCTATTGAATTATACATTGAAAGACTAGGAAAGTTACACTGAAAAACTATAGACCTTGATGCTGTAAACATTATCCTTTGAGCATCCAACAAATCAGTCTTGGAACCACCGAAAAGGTCATGAAAATTATCTGAACCATATTAAATTAAAATCTTGATTCTATATCAATTTTATGACCTTATGCATTGAAATAATAAAAGTAGTCACAGTTTCCTTTTATACATCACCAGTATGTTTTAGCATTCAAACATTTATGCTGTTTTTAACTCAGTGATGAAAGCTAAAATTGTTAGAATGTCTTCATTATTTAACTGCTGCCTTTTTGTTTGATGATAGAAATTGTAAAATTTGATAAATATTTTCTAAAATTGTTGTTGCTGATTTTATAATGTGTGTTATTTTCCACTCATATTTACAAAGCCTACCTTTTTTTTTGAGTTGGAGTCTCACTCTGTCACCCAGACTGGAGTTCAGTGGCTGGCCTCGACCTGCTGGGCTCCTTCAATCCTTCTGCCTCAACCTTCCAAGTAGCTGAAACTACAAGCGCGTGCTACCACGCCTGGCTAATTTTTTGACTTATTGTAGAGATGAGGTCTCGCCAAGTTGCCCAGGGGGGTCTTGAACCCGTGGGCTCAAGCAATCCACTCACCTCAGCCTCCCAAAGCGCTGGGATTACAGGCTGAGCCACTGAGCCCGGCTTAGTCTACCATTTTAAAGATATATTAAGCTGTATTCATTTTCTTAAATTATAGTTTCCTCTTCAAAGGACACGGATCTCTATACATTTCAGATAATGATATGAGCCCATTATGACTGAATCATTTGCAAAACTGAGGCCTCAAAATGTCAAATAATGGACATTCATCTACAGTGTGTATATTCCTAAGCACATAGCCTCAGCAAGAGAAATAAATGAAGTTTCTTCTTCCAGAAAGCCACAGAGAATTTCCTTGAAAAGATCTCTTGCCATTATATGTGCTTAAGACTGGTCCAAACTTCATCATCATATCTTCTTAGGCTACATTCTTCAGACAGGGATCATTTGAATCTGGAAAATATATTCCCATAAGACCATTATATCTCATTCCCATCAACTGGCAACAGTGAAGTGAAGCCTCAGAGTGTATGCTGTCAAAAGTCAGTATATTCCATACTTGAAGGATACAAAATGCAGTCGTTTCTGTCAATGAGTTTTGGTGCTTTTAATTTTTTGTTTTAAAACTACAAATTCCTGAATCTTATGTCAGGAACCCAAATGCAGAAACAGAACCAGCATTTCTGAGGGAAAGAATCTCATATTTTTAAGCCATACAGGGAATTCTAGGGACAGGGAAGCCTGTCGATGAATGAGTGTTAAGAATCTCCACTTTGCATCCACCCAGCAGTATTCGTTATTAGAAGACACTTTCTCCAACAGCAGTATTGGAAATCTGTGATATACTGACTTTCCTCTCAGAAGATGTCAGTTCCCTCACTCTCCTGTCTGATCTTTTTGTAAATTATGCATCAGTGAAATATTTCATCATGTATGAGTTTCTGATTGTTACTTATGCAGTTATGACAACTTTGCCCTGAATAAATGTGTATAGCACTCGTAACATTTCTTCCTACTGGATAATTGAGCAGAATACAAATGTAACTAAATTTCAGAAAATTCCTATGGGGAAAAGTAGTTATACACATTTTTTTTATGTTTCTAGAACAGTACCAAAATATCACAGTGCAAAAAAAAAAAAAAAGAGGGAGAACTTTGGGAGAAATAAAGAGTATTTAAACTTAACTACATGCTTTGCCTATGGCCTAGGGGAAAAAATAATGTGTTCTAAATTAAACAGAGTTTTAAACCTGTATTTTTTTTTTTTGCCCACCAGGGAGGATTTATTAGAAAAAATAATACCTTACTCTTAAGGCGTATATTGCATATTTCACTTTTCAAAGTATTTTCTCATGAATTATTTAATTTCCAAAGATCTATATTGTACTTTGTTATTAGAACGTGTTTTGTCTTTGCCTCTGCTATTCCCAGTGTTTGCAATGCTTCTTGCTTCTATAAACATTTATATACTTAGCTGCCCCTTACTCTTTCTTAGTTTGTCACCTCAGAATTGTCTAAATTGATTTTTTTTCCTACTTCTGACTCTGGTTAAAACCTTTTCCTATTTTATCCTACAAAATAGCTTATTCGACTTTATAGAACTCCATTTTGCACAAAATTGTGACTTTACAGCTTCTGATGTGTCTTTTCCAACAGAATATAAAAGTTCTTTATAAACTGAGACTGAGGTCTGTTCATTGTCTATTCCATTATTGTGAGACACTTAGGACATACTCTATAAAAAAGTTGTTGAATGAATAAATATTAATGAATGGATATATTTTAATATCTCCTTTGAAGCTAGATATAAATCAAGATTGAGTGAATATAGGTGTTAGTATAAAAAACTATAGTAACACGTAGCCAAAACAGAAGTTCTCTGAAGTGTTCCAAAGGAGAAAGATATTGCCTTCTTATGTTATATTCTGAAAGCACTGTGAAAGATAAAGAACAACTACTATCTCCTTTGTAAAAGAAGAAAACTGTGTCAAAAGATGTCAAGTTGTTATTTTTTTATTTAATTTAATTTTTAATTTTTTTTATTATTAAAGATATGGGTTACAATTCAGGGTTAGGTATACAAACATTGATTATTCAGGTACCCTTGTTGATGAGTTAGGACCTTCCCTCCCCTAGCAGTTTCCCTCAATTGCCAGTCCCACACCCTCCCTCCCCTGACAGTTTCCCACTGCTGCCAATTGCTTTCTTATAGTATTATAATTGTTCAAGTTCTGCTTATGAATGAGAATATATGGTACTCTGATCTTTGTTTCTGTGATAGATCACTGAGTATGATTGACTCCAAATCCATCCAAGTTGCTGCAAAGCCTATATGTTTGTCTTTCTTTGTGGCTGCATAATATTCCATTGTGTATATGTACCACATTTTAAAAATCCAGTCCAGCTTCAATGGGCAGCATGGTTGGTTCCATATTTTTGCTATTATGAATAGAGCTGAAACAAACATACCTGTGCAGGTATAATTTTTTGTAGAATGATTTGAGTTCCTCCGGGTATATTCCCAATAGGGAAATTGCTGGGTCATATGGAAAGTCAATTTCAAGTCCTTTCAGAAACTGTCACACTGTCTTTCAAAGAGGTTGCACTAGTTTGCATTCCCACCAGCAGTGTAGAACCGTTCCTTTTTCTCTGCATTCTCACCAGCATCTGTTGTCATTTGTTTTATTAATGGTGGCCATTCTTACTGGGATTAGGTGATATCTCAATGTGGTTTTGGTTAGCATTTCTCTGATAATGAGTGAGGCTGAGCACTTTTTCATGTGTCTGTTAGTTGCCTGTATATCTTCTTTTGAGACGTGTCTATTAATGTCTTTTGCCCACTTTTTAACAGGGCTGTTTTTTTTCCTTTAGGCACATTTGAGTTCCTTTTGGATCCTAGATGATAGGCCTTTTCAGATATACAGGTGATCAATATTTTTCCTATTCTGTGTTCTGTCTCTCTACTCTCTTGATGGTTTCTTTTGCTTTGCAGAAGCTTGTCAGTTTGATCAGGTCCCATTTGTCTATCTTATTTCTTAAGGTATGGGCATTTAGGGTTCTGATCAGGAATTGGTTGCCAGTTCCAATTTCCATAAGGGTGTCTCCTGCGTTTTCTAGGATTCTTATAGTTTGAGGTTTTACATTTAGGTCTTTGATCTGTTTAGAGTTAATTGTAAAATGTTTTTTACTTATTTTATTTTTATTTTGTAAATATAGTGTTTCTCTATGTTGCCCAGGCTGCTCTTGAAATCCCAGCCTCAAGCAATCCTCCAGCCTTAGCCTCCCAAAGTGTTAGAATTACAGGCGTTGGTCATCATGCTACTCCTGCTGGGTGAAATATTTTTGTATGAGTTACTTCAAAAGCCAAACCTGCGAAAAAAATTTGGGTGTAGATGGCAAGAAATCTTAGAGATTATATGTACTATTTTGTGTGTGATTTTCTGAGAATTTAACATTGTAGTTGTAAAAATAACAATTGTGGTATATAACACCGATCAAGTACTTTTTATGTGCCAGACATTGTGAGAGGTCTTTTTAATGTATTATCTCATTCGATGTTTACAATACTTGTATGGGATAATAATTGCCATAATTCTCATTTTCTAGAGGGTCAAACTGAAGTTCAGAGAGTTGGTTTGTGGTGGAGAGCACATGGTCTAAAATCTGATGGTTTGGAAAAGAGTATTTTTTTTTTTTTTTTTGAGTTGGAGTCTCACTCGGTCGCCCAGACTGGAGTGCGGTGGCCGCTTCCGGCCACCATAGCCTCACCTACTGGGCTCCAGTGATCCTTCCGCCTTAGCCTTCCGAGTAGCCGGAATTACAGGCATGTGCTACTGTGCGCGGCTGATTTTTTTTTTTTTATTGTAGAGTTGAGGTCTCTGCCCAGGCTGGTCTCGAACCCGCGGGCTCAGGCAATCCACTCACCTCAGCCTCCCAAAGGCGCGGGATTACAGGCTGAGCCACCGAGCCCGGCTAAGAGTATTTTTTTTTTTATGGTTTCTAATTGTGCGATTTAATAACCCTTGGTTATCATATCTATGAAAAAGAAGCATAATAGTGACCACCTCACGGATCTGTTTTGATGATTAAATTGGGTGAGGTATGTTATGCATTGCTGACATATACGCTGTTTTATTTGTGTGAGTTCTTATCCCTGGTTTATGTGTTCTTCCAGATGATAAAATCTGTAATATAAGTGCTGTATCTGCTTTGCTTAATATGCTTCTCAGTGTGCATTAAACTCCAACATTTCCTTATTAAATGACTAAATGATTGAAGTTTCATATCTGAAATAAATTAGTGTGTGCTGAAATCAAAACTCAAACATGTCTCAGGCCAGATTTCATTCTCAAAAACCATTTGTCTCTACAGTTCTTAAAATGAAATTATACCAATTAAGCACTAATTGATCATATGTGAGGTATAATGATTGATGTGAAATTTAGCACTGCTTTATTGAAGAGTGTCTTTAACTTTCCTCCACTGGATGCTAGGTACACATATCCCTTAAGAACAATCTCAAATCTCAGAATATGTCTGAGATACTCCATTTTGTTCTTCTTCCTTTTGCCTTCCTTACCCCTATGCTCACTTTATCATTGTTTTCAATTTTTATTGCCACTATTTTTCTTTTTGATGACTTTTTAATGTATCCTATAGAGGAGATAAATGTATACAATTTTTCTTCTTTTTCTTATTTTCCTCAATATGAAACACTTATGCAGCATCATTTTTATTTTTCAGGTTTGGTTGGAAGAGACGATGAGGATGGGGCAAGTGATTAATATATTACATGGCAATGAATAGTCTCTTTCTATGGTCACGTCTACTTATAGCAGAATTGGAAGAAACAAAGCTATATAGAGATGGTAATGTTAGGATTGTGTACATTAAAGGAAAAATAATGATGTGGCCACATTTGAGAGTAAAATTAGTTCTATACTTTATTGGCCAATTGATGACAATAGCAGGACCCTAAAGAAGCTCTAGAACAAAGAAGAGGATAGAAATTGGGAGAAGATAAAGAGGATGGAGATGAGGTAGAGACTGGAACAATGACAGTGATTTAGGCAGGTAAATCTTCCAGTTCTGCTAGGTCAGATGAACACTCAGTAAGGTGCATAGGAAAATCAGTTGTGAGGCACAGCCAGTCCTAGCTAATTATGTGGCTAAAGGCAGAAAAGAGAAAGCAAGAAAAAAACAAACAAACAAACAATCTGTTGAGAACCGGAGACAGGCAGAAGATAAACCTATTGTGTCTTTCATATAAAGTTGTTATTATCTGCTGACAATAATGTATTTTGTACACTTGTATATTAACCGGGAATTTCAGTATTGATGTGGATAAATAGTAAATTTTTTTTCAAACATTACAAGATTCAAAAAGCTACAAGTATGACAATCCATTTTCTTAGCACTCTCCAAAATCCTTTATAATCCACAAAGTTGCTTTATGCTCAAACCAGGTTTTGAGTTGTGATCTACCAGTGTAATTAATATACTGTTGTCACAATAACTGCAATTTGATATACTATAGTTTGTGAAACTATCTTTGAAATTGTTTTCATTTCCTTATCTGTGTATGATGTGCTATGTGTAGGGGAAAGAGATTTCCTTCTTTATTTAGAAAATTCCCAGGAGTCTTGGCAATATAAACTTTTTAATTCAAGGCTTTAAGCAGGAAGAGAGAAGGAAGCGTTACACATGTTTGTTGTGTGTTTTTACCAACAAACATCCAAATAATTTAAATTAATATAATCTAGCAATGGCTGGTTTAAAAATAGTTTTCATAGTAAAACTGTGCCATTTTTTATATCATATAAAAGTAAATAAAAATTGAAAAGCCAAATACCAATAAAGAGCTAATGGATTAAGAAGAATTTAAAAATATGTGTGCTTCAATGAAGTATTGATCTAAGTGGTCATTTGATAAGCTGGCACTCTTGCGATAACCTCTATAAAGCCCTCAGTGATCTTCAGTCGATGAATTTATCCATCAAGGTAGAAATCTTTTTGAAGTGTTAAATCTGGCCTTTACATAAAAGGAAAAAGCAATTATTAAAATCTGATTGTTTGGATATGTGATTTAGAGCATGATCAAAGCCACTCATTACTTTCAGGGTAATGAATGCAGAACACTCAAAAGATCTTCATTACTCAGGAAATATCTTCCTTGACCTGGAAGTTTGACTTTTCTACTTTTTAGTTCAAATTGCACCAGAGTTATGCATTCATGTGGAATAGTCAATTCCCAACACCATTCTACAGTGATAGAAGGCTAACTGAAATACTATTTCATGGGTCCCCATGATACTTCAGTGATGCATGTATGAATAACCTTTTGTATTTCTATGACACTATTTCTTCAAGGAGCTCAAAGAATTTAATAGGGCTATTAAATCCTCCCAACAATACCTTTGAGGTAGAAGTAGAGATTCCTAACAACATAATTCACATACAGTTAAATATATTACAGGTCAAGTCCTGTCTTTATAAATCAACTATGTACAATAAAAGCCTCTTAAAATAGTATTGACTGTTAATATAGATATTGATAGATTAGCACAATTTGCTCAATAACCATCTATTGAAAACCCATATGTGAGACACTGTTTGACATACTTAATCTCTATGCTCTGACACTATAATAATAGCTGTCACTTATTGAGTGCCTATCATGAATGATTCATTGGGCTAAATGTTTTTATACATTCTTTGTAATTTCTCACAATTAACATTTGAGAAAAGTTTATGTATGAGAAATCTCAGGTTTATATGGAGTAGGTGGTCCAAATTCACATAGCCAAGAAAAATTGTTGGTGGTGGAAATAAAATCCAGTTATACAAATTTCTAGAATTGTTTTATCAATATGTCAAATAGTTCTCTATTGATGGAAAACGCTGTCTCCCTCCCAATTAAGATTGTCATTCTAGCTGACAAAACTGATTTTCTAAGTCTTAAAACAAATAATAATAAGCAAATCATAGAACATTAGACATGCAAAACATATTGGAGTCACTGAACTGCTTCAGAGATGAGATAAAATAAAAAACTGACAAAAGAAACAAAAGATGCTGACTTATATAAATAATATCTTATTATATGTAGAAATAACAACAATATAATAATTGCTATAAAGACATCATCTTTACCAAACTACCTAGATTTATTAAGGTTATATTATTATTTGTGCGGAAACTTTGATCATAGATTTAATCATTTAAGGGTGAATAACAGCAACCATAACAGCTTGTAACTCTTTCATGACATTGATGTCACAGAGCAGAAGTTATGATTTTAACTTTAGTATCTCAAGTGATGTACACAAAAATAACAGAAGTTACTAGTCTCTCTTTAAGTCACTGAAAAATGTTGAATACTAATCATAAAAATCTTTGACTTTCCCTATAGAGTGAGTTTCACTTCCATACTACATTAATGCAGTTAGAGTAAAGTCTGTTTTTAAGTAAAATTCAATAGATTTATATATACCAACTAAATGAGTATTTTTAAGTGAATACTGCATACATGGACTCTGTAAGAACTTTTTTTGCAATTATTATTATTATTATTTTTTTTTTGAGTTGGAGTCTCCCTCTGTCACCCAGACAGGAGTGCAGTGGCCACTCCTGGCCCCTGCCGCCTTGACCTGCTGGGCTCCGGCGATCCTTCTGCCTCAGCCTTCCAAGTAGCTGGAACTACAGGCACGTGCTACCATGCCTGGCTAGTTTTTGATTTATTGTAGAGATGAGGTCTCACCAAGTTGCCCAGGTGGGTCTCGAACCCACAGGTTCAGGCAATCCACTCACCTCAGCCTCCCAAAGCGCTGGGATTACAGACTGAGCCACGGAGCCTGGCCCGTAATTATGATGTATATGCTATATGTGCACAATAACATGTGTACAATAAATATTGGTACAAAAATTGCTTTAAACTACTGTTTATACTTAGAGGCTTAAAAACTTTCAAAGTCACAGTGCTATCCAATCTGGTTATGCTGATATTCGAATGTGAGACTCATCTCTGAAATACATTAGAACTTTCAGTAAACGTATTAAGTAAATTTTATTATGCTAATCTAAATGGCAGGGTAAAATACAAACCTATCATTCTAAATAACATTGTGAAATATTAGTAACTATACAAGATGGTAACTATTCAAATATTGGTAACAATATACCATCTTTCTTCTTAAATTACTTGATAATTAAAAGAAAACTGAGGCTTATGGGTGAAATATATGTAAATATATTTCTATTTAGTTATTTATATAACTATATAAATATAGTAGGAATGCAAGATAGTTCAATTATAGTAGGAATGCAAGATAGTTCAACTTCTGTGGAAAGTAGTTTGGCAATTTCTCAAAGAACTAAAAACTCAACCAAGCAATCCCACTTGGGGGGTATATACCCCAAAGAGAACAACCCATTCTACCAAAGAGACACCTGCATGCCCATGGTTATTGCAGCAACATTCACAATAGCAAAAACATACAACCAACCTAGGTACCCATCAATGGTAGACTGGGTAAGGATTTTGTAGTACATCTACACCATGAAATACCATGTAGCCATAAAAAAGAACAAAATTATAACCTTTGCAGCAACATGGATAGAACTAGAAACCAACATCTTGAATGCATTATCACAGAAACAGAAAATTGAGTATCATATGTTCTCCCTAATAAGTGGAACTAAACACTGGATGTTCATGGGTACAAGAATGGGAATCACAGACACTAGGACAGCTCTAAAGAGAGGAGGAAAATAAAAGGGTAAGGATTAAAAACTATCCACTGGGTACAAGGTCCACCATCTAGGTGATGAGTTCAGTAGAATACCATCATGCAATATTCTTAGATGAGAAAACTGCACATGTATCCCTTGAATAATAATTTTAAAAAATTGGTAAGAATATGTCATATTGTTTCTTAAACTACTTGACAACTAAACTCAGGTGTACCTGTGGTTTTTATATCTATATGAATACATGTCTACCTATCTATTTAGGATGTTACTAAATTTGAGAATTTTTAAAAATATGATTTTAACATTAAATTTTAACAACTACAATTTAGTGATGATTGTGTCTATGTGTATTCACAATAGAGGTGTGCAAAATATAAAGGAAGGTGTGCAAAATATAAAGGAAGCTTATTGTTCCAAAAATTCACTTATTTCTATATAAAGTACCTATTCAAATATAATCTTTGTCAATTTAGGATTTTCCTCTCTATTTTTCTTAGATGCCACCCAATCCATGGAGATGATTTTTTTTTTTTTTTTTAGTTGCCAAAAATCCAAGGGTGGCATTTACATTTCAAGAGTAAGAACATTAAGGTGCAAAACTGTCACATTCTTATACATCAAAAATAAGCAGGCAGAGAACCAAATGAAAAGCACAAACCTATTCATAATAGACACACACACACACACACACACACACACAAGAAATACCTCGGCATCTTCCTAACCAGAGAAGTGAAAAACCTTTACAATGAAAATTACAAAACACTGTTCAAAGAAATCCAAGATGACACAAAAAATGGAAAAATATTCCATGCTCATGGATGGGAAGACTCAACGTTTTTAAGATGTCCATCCTACCAAAGGTAATCCACAAATTCTATGCAATATCCATTAAATTACCATTACCATTCTGCCCAGACCAGGAAATGACAGTACAGAAATTCATATGGAAACATAAACAACCACAAATAGCCAAAGCAATCCTTAGCAAAAGAAACAAAGCAGGAGGTATCATACCTCCAGACTTCAAACTTTACTATAAGGCTACAATATTCAAAACAACCTGATATTGGTACAAGAACAGGCATATGAACCAATGGAACAGGATAGAGATTTCAGAAGCAAAACCTCAATTTCTCAACCAATTCATCTCTGATAAAGCCTCCAACAACAACCACTGGGGAGAGGAGAACCTATTCAGTAAATGGGGAAACTGGGGAAACTGGCTGATCATATGCAGAAGATTGAAACAGGACCCTACCTATCACCATACACAAAAATCAACTCTAAATGGAACAAAAACCTAAAAGTAAAACCTCAAACTATAAGAACCTTAGAAAATGTAGGAGACATCCTTATGGAAATTGGAACTGACAACCAATGCCTGATCAAAACCCCAAGTGTCCATGCCATAAGATGTAAAACAGACATGTGGCACATCATCAAACAGAAAAGCTTCTGCAAAGCAAAAGAAACCATCAAGAGAGGAGAGAAAGCCCACGAAATAGGAAAAAAAAAATATTTGCCAACTATATATCTGACAAAGGCCTTATATCCAAGATCTGCAAGAAACTTATATGTGCCAAAAGGAAAAAAAATAGCCCTATTTAAAAAGTGGGCAAAAGACATGAATAGACACTTCTCAAAAGAAGATATACGGGCAGCCAACAGACACATGAAAAAGCCCTCAGTCTCACTCATCATCAGAGAAATGCAAATCAAAACCACATCGAGATACCACCTAACTCCAGTAAGAATGGCCATTATTAATAAAACAAACAACAGATGCTGGCCAGAATGTGGAGAAAAAGAAATGCTTCTACACTGCTGGTGGGAATGCAAGCTAGTGCACCCTCTATGGAAAACAGTTTGACGATTTCTGAAAGAACTTGGAATTGACCTTCCATATGACCTAGCAATCCCCCTACTGAGAATATACCTGGAGGAATTCAAATCATTCTACAAAAAAAATCTGTGCACACATGTTTATTTCAGCACTATACACAATAACAAAAACATGGAACCAACCATAATGTCCATCGAAACTGGACTGCATAAAAAAAGTGGTACATATATACAATAGAATATTAGAAAGCCGTAAAGAAGGACTAACATAAAGACTTCACAGAAACTTAAATGGGTTTAGAGTCTATCATACTCAGTGATCTATCACAGAAACAAAGAACAGAGTACCACATGTTCTCATTCATAAGTGGAGCCTGAACCATTACCTTAATACTATAAGAAAGGGATTGGCAGTAGTGGGATACTGCTGGGGTGGGAGTCGGGGGGAGGGTACACAACATCAATAAAGACACCTGATGTCAAACCAGGCAAAGTGGTGTAAAAGAGAGGCCCAAGTTTTACCCTGTATGATGATTGCTTGTACACCCAATCTTGAATTGTACTCCACATCTTTAAAATTAAAAATAAATGAATAATAAATTTTTTAAAAAAGAACATTAAGGTGAGGAATGATATGTAACTTCATAAATAAATTAAACAAATCCAAAAAATTATGTAATTCAAATAAGTCCAAACAATTATATAATTTGCTATGTGAGTGACAAATGATTTGCGGTGATAAAACCGTGGGTGTAATCACTTTTTCCATGATAATGCATGCCATACCTTATCAAACCATCCTCATCCGCTGGACTCCAAAACACATATAAACCCAAAATTTGACAGACACATTGAGAATTTAGACTGTGGCAGGGTTACTCCCTGTAGCTATTCTCTAAAGAATTGTTTGCCAACCCTAGCACCAATTGTTAACATCTTTGTGTATCCTTATTGGTGTTAACTGTATTGGTCAAACTGTGTCTTCCAAAAACATCTCATAGAAGCTAGGCCTCAGACTTTAATTAGAATATATCCACAGGAACTTATTTGCATCTTAATTAAGCAATTGAACTTTAATATTTGAACTCCAAACAAAATTGGAACTCACTCACTATGTCGCTAGCATATCTTGTCTATTGAGTGAATTTCAGTGACAGTTTTTATTATTCTCTTCCTCTTTGAGTGTTATGAAAAAAGTAAAAATGGCAATAAATTGTGATTCGTGAAATCAGGCTTAAATCTCCTTATTTTAACCACAAGAAACAAAGAGTTATCTACCCATTTGTTGATGTCTGTTTAAACTGTCATTTTTAATTTATTTTATTTTATTTTATTTTTTGAGTTGGAGTCTCACTCTGTCGCCCATACTGGAGTGCAGTGGCCGCTCTCGGCCACCGCAGCCTCGACCTGCTGGGCTCTGGCGATCCTTCCACCTCAGCCTTCCTAGTAGCCGGAATTACAGGCATGCACTACCATGCCCGGCTGATTTTTTGATTTATTGTACAGATGAGGTCTTGCCAAGTTGCCCAGGCGGGTCTTGAACCCACGGGCTCAGGCAATCCACTCATCTCAGCCTCCCAAAGTGCGTGATTACAGGCTGAGCCACCGAACCCGGCTTAAACTCATATGTTAAAGATTGTATTTATCCATATGGCTCATGCTATCTTCCTACTTTCTGAATAGCATCTATTAGGATATCCATGCTCCAGGTAGTTTGGGTCAAGATGCTTTCTACTGCAATGAGTTCTCATCAGTCATTAGATATTTTTGGTTCTCCTTTATTTCTTAATCAATATGTAAATATTTCTCAGAGAAACAGAAGAACATAGACAACTTCTAGGAGTAGAAGGTCCAGAAATTCCTTAATGAGATGTTTAAAATGCAACTGACAGCCACATCTAATCTTCTTGTTGAAGATTACACCAGTTTGATTGGTGGTGGTGATATGAAATGCTTTTGCTTGCTACATACAATTTGCGAAATAAGGCACACATTTGTTCATTTTCTTAGTACCTAAATTTATATATGGTTTTATTACCACCACCTTTGAAGTTTTGGTCTAAGAGGAGCAGGGTGTTGGGATTGTTCTGAACCCCTCTTTAGAATTAAAGTCTTCATAGGAGGCTGAAGTGAGTGGATTGCCTGAGCCCGCGGTTCGAGACCTGCCTGGGCAACTTGACGAGACCTCATTTCTACAATAAATCAAAAAAAAATGAGCGGGCGTGGTAGCGCGCGCCTGTAGTTCCAGCTACTTGGAAGGCTAAGGCGGAAGGATTACCGGAGCCCAGCAGGTTGAGGTTGTGGTGGCCGGGAGCAGCCACTGCACTCCAGTCTGGGCGACAGTGAGACTCCAACTCAAAAAAAAAAAAAAAAGAAAAAGAAAAGAATTAAAGTCTTCAACTTTATTTCTGAATTTATTCCTTTCCTAGCCCACAAAAGAGAACAACATCAACAAGACAAAAGGTTAGGTAACCTGGTCTACCAAAACTGCTTTTTATGGGAGGCCCTTGTCTTTGGAGGCTAGAAAGGCACAATATGATTCCTTTTTTTGTTTTTCTTTTGGCTTTGTACTGGGAGAACGTATGCCAACTAAGCTAAAGTTTGAATGGTTGAAGACAGGCAGGATAAATAAAGACAAAGTAAAAGATAATATATACAAGAAAATACATAGCTCCACAGCAGTTAATGCAGCAAAATTTTATTTCACCATATAATTCTCAAACATATATATATATATTTAACATTCACAACTACTCATAATACATCTCCCACCCTCACAGTAGCTCTGTAAGAAATGTAGCACAAAATCAATCAATCTGCTTCATTTTATTTATTAATAAATTTTGCTCTTTAAGTTTGAATGGTTGAAGACAGGCAGGATAAATAAAGACAAAGTAAAAGATAATATATACAAGAAAATACATAGCTCCACAGCAGTTAATGCAGCAAAATTTTATTTCACCATATAATTCTCAAACATATATATATATATTTAACATTCACAACTACTCATAATACATCTCCCACCCTCACAGTAGCTCTGTAAGAAATGTAGCACAAAATCAATCAATCTGCTTCATTTTATTTATTAATAAATTTTGCTCTTTAAATTTGAATGACATGTGTATATTAATTTAGCTAGTCTATGCTTCTGAAAAAAAAGTCATTATTATTTCAGTATTCTAAGCTTCAAGAAAAATAATAAAATTATCAATAAGAAGCCTAACTGGTAATCAACTAAGTAGTTTAACACATTAATGATCATAACTAATTGCTTGTGTTAATACCCGTAATTGTCAATTATATGTTCATATCACATTATATCTAAAAATATATCTATACTAAGTTTTCTAAAATTAGAAAATTTAGAAATTTATCATTTTTAGTTTTAAGGTAAAATTTTCTGATCCAATTGAAAAAAATTAATTTTTTTAATTAATAGAATTTCAATGGCTACAAAATAACATTTAATTGTATTAAAATTCTCTGTGTGATGTTTTCACACTTTTTCAACATCATTTTTACTTGCATTTATGTTTATGTAAAAACATCCTTATGGGTAGAAAAATCATATAATATCTCACCTATTTACATTTTTAGTTTGCCACAGACAATAAAATTGGCAATTCATTTTGCCAAAATTCAATTGCAACCTTTCACATATCCTTATAATAATTTTAATATTGGAGCAACCACTGTGGGGAGTCATCCAAATTCTCCTTGGAAAAACTTAAGTCACAGTTATTTTAGGTCATTATCTCAGTAAATTTCCCCAAATTCATTCTGCCCAAATACACAGATTGATTGGATATATAACTGAATCATTGATGATCCCTAAGTACATTAGTGAGCATATAGAAAGAAATTTAATATATTCTGAGCACATATACATGGCTCTTGTTTTAAAGTACTATAGATTAGTTGTACTATGCTTTATTTTATTCAGAATATTTCTACTATCTGATGATACCATTATATTTGTTTATGCCTTTAATTTTTTGCATAAAAAATTCATCAACATTCTATTAATATGTCAATAAAACGAATACAAGTGGGAAGGCTTCCTTATTTCCATTTTTCAAAATAAAACTTTATCATAAAAATGAAAATTTAAGCCTTCATTTTAGTACAAACACAATTATAGGATTGTACTGGTATTTAGTGATCCAATAGACATATTCTTTCTAAATGATATACTACCATTCTATAGCCCTATCCATAAAGCATGCTTATAAAGGTCAAAATACACAAAAGAAATCAAAGATTATCTAAATTAGTTGAAAGTTATACCTTCTTCATGGATTGAAAGACTCAATATTTTTAAAATATCAATTCTTTCCCACTTTATTTATAGATTCAATGAAGTCCCAATAAAAATCTCATTGAGGATATGGAAAAATTAATACTAAAATGTACACAGAGTACAATAATAGAACAATTCTGAAAATAAAGGAACAAAGTCAGAGGAATTATATTATCTAATTTTAAAATTTACCATAAAGCTGCAGTAATCAAGATGGTGTAGTATGGATTAAAGAAGAGACATAGATCAATAAAATTGAATAGAGAGCTCAGAAATAGGCACACACACATACAGTAAATTGATTATTCACAAAGATGCATATTCAGTGCTGTGGAGGAATGACTGCCTTTTCAAAAAGTTCAACAAATGGTGCTGGAACAATTGTACATTGCCATATGCCAAAAACAAAAAATAAACTCAACAATATGAATCTAAAATTTTGTCTAAAATGATATCAGATTCATTTCAGAAATTTTGGATTCATTTTGCTAAGAGAAAGTTGTCAAACTCCAAGGTTGAGATATTATAGAAATTAATTTATATGACATTATTAAAAGAGCAAAATTAGAAAATATGTAGAACAGTATATCACAAAATATGAATTTCATGTATGCAACACACACACACACACACACACACACACACACACACACACACACACACACACACAAACCAGAAGTTTAAAAATCTCAGGATCTCAGATTGCAACAAAATAATTTAATTGTATATCAAATAATCTCACTGAGGGTGGTGAATAAAAATAGGAACTGATTTAACTTTGAAGTATGGTGTTTTTTCTGCAAACTGAAGATTTAAAGATAAAAGGAACTGTACATACACACTATATTCTAGCTGCTAAAACTCTTTCTCACAGTGATATGGGCTAATAATTTTGAAACTCCATTCTATGTATACTGGAATTTAATAAACAAGTAAATAGATGGTGGATGGTGACTGCTTGGAACCAAGTTTCTCACAATTGGACAGTGAATTTACAGAGAAATAAGGGGGATAATAATTGCAACTGCAATAGTTCATGTTTTGCTCATTAAAGTTAGAGACATCAGTATAGACAATTTTTAGCTTAAATACATACATGTGTGTGTATGTATATATATATACACATATACTAGATGCATATAAATTGCAAAGTAATAATTATAGATATATTCATACATGAATACATATATTTTTTTTTTTTCTAGTTTGTTCACTGACAGGGTCTAGAAATAGTGATATCCTAGTAGCTACAAATCTATCAGCGCTTAGTTTCTAATACTGTTTTTGAAATAAACAGAACAAAAATTCCTCGAAGAAATGGTAATTTCTAGAGCTGTGACAGGACAACTATAAAATGAGCTTGGAACATCTTTTATTGCATTTAACAAAAATTATTATTTAAATGTATCCAGGGTTTTAAATTCATACCTTAAAACATTTTTAGAATGATTAATTGAACATCTGAAGTACATTAATTATTTCTTTAGACACTGGCACAGTTGACAGCCCTGAATTGATTCATGGTTTTGTTTTGTTTTGTTTTCTGATAATGAAGAGTTTTAGCATCAACATCATAATGTTGCTCACAGGAACATTAACTATACAAATAATAGTTCATTTAGCTATTTTTCTGTAATGCATTAGCCATCATCTTATATCATATCTTAGGGAATATTTTTATAACTGTGTAAACTTGGCATAAATGTCTTTTATTTGTTTTCATAACATCTGTACCTTATTATGTGACTGATTATTCTGTACTGTAATTGATATGTCTTCTTAAGCACAGTATAAATTTTGCTACATGGAAAGGGCTCATGTCTGTCAATTAATTCCTAGTGACTGACTCAGTTCTGGGCACCTAACTTACATTTCAAAATTATTTTTTAAGAAATTAATATTTAATAGTTCAAAATATACACATGCTTTTATCCAGAAGAATGTGGCGCTCCTTATTTTGATTACCTTGTGTATCAAACCAATTAATTTCTCATATAAATAAAAATGGCGAACAAAATTAAAACTCTATTAGTAGAAAACATTTCATTACTACAAAATTGTTACCCAATTGTCTTTTAGAACATTTCTGTATATAGGGCTCCATATGGTATTAAATTAGAAGATATTCCCATCTGAGAACATAAGGAAAATTCCAGTAACAAGAGTCCCTTCTGTGCTACTAAGTCAAGGATATGAATATTCTACTTGTGAAGTAGCCAGCTGCCTTTGTTCCCTCAAATGGTAGTAATACAGAAAAATTCACTATTTTATTTTTATATTTTTGAAAAAAATATTCTTCAAGAGAATTAAAAAATTCTCTAATTAAATGCTTATGTATTTATTGCAGTGTTTTAGTAATCACAAAAAAGAAGTGAAATGTAAGACCATGTAAAGAATGAAAAGATATCTCAAAATTGATGAACATATAATTTATAACATTTTATACATAGCTGTTTCTATTGAGGTTAACTCACAAATGAGTTTTTTAGATGTGTTCATCAACAACTAGAAAATGCATATTTGGAGCTTTAGGACGACAATGGAAGTTTAGAAGTAATCACAATGATTGTTATTAATAACATTTGCAGCAATAATAGCAGTTAATATCTACTGCAAGTGCGTTATGTATGCCAGGAACAGTGCAATAAATATCACCTACACAGTGTCATTTCCTAGGCATAACTTTCTAAGTTGCAGGCAATTGCATTTATTGTATGGTTTAGATTAATAAGGAAGAGAACTCCTAAAATTAAAACAGAGGTCAGAAATTTGGGAATCTCAATGACAAGTAAAAAAAAAATCTAAAATGATATAGCAAGTTCAGCTTCTCAGAAGTTGTGAGAATAGATTTAGGAATATTCCTCTAAAGTCTCAGACGCTATCAGATATTAAAGAGGGTGCAGGAATGTGGTGATTAAGGGCCATGGATCCAAGACAGAATCATAGCAGAAGGTGGTAAATTCAAGGAGCTACAGAGGATGTTAATGGAGATAAGACACTCTTTGGAATAAAGTTTCTCAGCAGGAAGAAGAAAATTTTATGTGATTTGGGAAATGGAAGAAGGGGAAGTGCTTTAGACTGTGTCAGGAATTTATTTGGGTAATTTTTAACAGGCTCGTGGGAAAGAAAAGATTAAATGCGTGAGAGTAAGGGTCTCCTGGTCTTACCTCGGGATCCTGACCCATAGTCAATGCTCAGCTATGATTTGTCAAATGCAAACCTATGTGAAAATTGATTTAGAAAGACATCTGGGAGAAACATGAAAAGATTTTTGAAAAGAGGTTAAAAGGCTAACTTTGGAAATATGTAGGCGCACTTTAAAAAAATAACTTATGCTTTAAAAAATCTGCTAAGAGCTGGTACAGTACAAATAGTCACTTGGAGGGGAAGACACATAAGAAAATTTGATGAGACTCAGTATTGATAAGTCTTTTATCTCAGGAAAGTAGGCAACTAAGACACCCAAGAGCATGAGGGCCAAGACAATGGAAGGGGGGGCTTAAAACGAGTGAAGAATTTGCCTCGGTACAGTGGTGCTCTGGAAAATGGAATAGGCAGGCAAGGAGAAATAGAATATTTATGAAAATTATATGACATATGCGAATATCTTAAGCAAATTAGACACCAGAAATTAGCAAGTGCACTAGAGGAGACTGGAAAAATACTAGATGAAGAGCTTGTGCACCAGAAAATAGTCTAGGAAATATTTTCCTAAAATATCATCAGGACTAACTGGATTAAAATCACCTGAGGGGCTTGTTAGAAATGAAAATTCTTGGGCCACAAGGCAATCTTTTAAAATCAGAAATTCTGTAGGTGGGTCCCATAATCTGTAATTTAACAACTCCTGAGGTAAAATTTATGCAAATTAAAGCAGGAGGGAGCCCATTTGTGGTCAAGAGAGGGGAAGAAAGGAAGGGGAACAGAGAGAGAGAGAGAGAGAGAGAGAGAGGGAGGGAGGGAGGGAGGAAGAAAAGAGAGAGAGAGAGAGAGAGAGAAAGAGAGAGATTGAGATTGAGATTGAGATTATATTATAAAGGCCCAGGTGTTTTTTCTATGGCTGCAGTAGCTAAGAAGGCTACCATATAGTGAAATATATTCTACCCCTGTTAACCATTTGGGTGGTTAGGATGTACTGAAGAACTGAAACATACATCATTACTTTAGACCTAAAAATACAAGTTTAATTTTGTTGCAACTAGGGAGATATACAGTATCAAAAAGACTGTGTTATAGGGTATTAAAAACAATTCTTCCTCCAGAGAAACTTGAAACTTTTTATACTTTCATGTAAACATTTTTTAAGGAAGTAAAATTATTAATACATTTATTATATTATTTTTAAACAAGTCATCATGGACATAATTTTTCTCTTGATCTGGGCATAGACTCAAGTTATCATTTTTGCAGTGAAAAATTTGAATGCGCATATTTCTATATTTCCTTCTTTTGTTCAGAAGCCTGTAGTTTCATTATATTATATCGACACTCCCCTATCTATTTAGTGAAACCTTGGTATTTTTGCTGGACCTGGGAGTTTGCCCATTGCCAGTGTTAATGGTATTGATCAATGGGCTGAGTAAAACTCATCATTAGAAAATAATTACTTTTCCCATCATCCTCAAGAAAGTTTATTCATAAGGATAAGGGCATTACCTTAATTCTCAGAGAATATGGCCTATAAATTCCTACAGAAGGCTATTCAGAGTATGGCCATTTTGTGCTACTGTGCCCTCCTCATTTTTCTACCTCCAAAACATTGAGCAGCCCTACTTAGCGCCCAGAGATGCTGGCACAAAGAATGTGTTCCACTTGATATCAGAGGACTGAAAAACAACACAAATGAAATCTTAATATAGTTGGACATAGGTTTAAATATAAAAAAAAAATAAAATGACAAGGAGAACCCTTTCATTGCTTTTTCTCTGGATTTTCTAGCATTTCTTGCTTACTGGTATCAAAAAAATGGAATTGTAAACTGATCTGAACAGGAGAATTATTCAGAATTTATATAGATCACAAAAGGAAATGATATCAAATATTAAGTAGTAGCAATAATAATTCATTGTAGTCCAAGTCAATATAATTAGAACACAGATTTTCAGAACTAGTTATAAATGAAATTAAAAAACAGCACCACAAATACGTTTTTAAAATATGATGCATTAATCCCCCAAGTCAGACTACAAGGGATTTTTAGATAGTTTTTCCCTAGAATTAACTGGAAGAGACCAATGATAAAGATTTTCTTTCCCCAGAAGATTCATTGAGTGGGTCTCATACTAACCAGGCAGGGCTAGGAGAGAAGGGAGATGTGGTTAGACGTATAAGGTCTAATTCAAACTTGAAGGGACTCTTTACGTTACAAATATAAAACCCCCAGTAATTTTGGAGTTATATGTGCACACGTGCTATTAAACACATACATACACACTCACATTTATATATGCATACAATTATAATTAGTATATCATTTTTTTGTTTCACATATTTTATTCAAAATTAAAATGAAAAACAGCAATTAGATCATTTAAATTTAATTATTTTAAAGATTTCTTGTAAATATCATTTTTACTCAGCAATATTAGGAAATACTTAAAACTGTAGTTTATTCTTCTCTGCTTGTGAAATACTTGGTAGCTTTTAAAGCCTATCATCCAGTTATTTCCACTACAGAAGAATAGGGATAAATAGTACTATGGAAAGAAAAAAATGACAAAAACAAGCATGGCAGTATCAAATATTTTCTAAAAACACTTTTCTGTTATTCTGAAGAACTAATTGTTTATAAGCAGATATTTTTATTTTCTTTTATCATTTTCCAATCATCTGTTCATAATTAAATACTATAGAAGTTGTCCTTGTAAAATTTATCCAAGGAATCAAATAATTACAGACTTTAGTTCCCAATTTTTTCATATATCAAATTGATGATATAATTATCTTTTTATAAAACGACCTAGCAGCTTTTTGTGAACTACTTAATTTCAATTTAAGTTGTCTGGTATTATTACTCTTTATAAGAATAAAATTTTTAGAATATTAATTATGTGCCAGGTCATGAGTTAGATGTTGCATATGTATTTGATTATCACAACAATTTCATAAGGTAGATCATACGTCTTTCTTCATTTCACAGATAGGTCATCAAAGGCTCAGAAATATTCATTATAGTGGGAATTCATAAGATTTGTTTAGAGCCTCAGAACTATTGACTTTATAACAATTTTTTTAAACATGCATCTTATAATACAGCATAACTCTGAAAATATAATGGAAATCATAAATTGGAGTTTGGTTAATAAAGTATGCAAGGGATGAGGAATTGTACACAGCTCACTCATCAGGTTACAGACTTGAAAATGCAAGGATATTCAGCCTGGATACATTCCTGATAATCACTGCCATGGAGATACCTAGAGAAAGAAAAACAATTAGATATTCAAAATGATAATGAGAAACACTATTAGTGTTATGTATTGAATTAAGTCAATCAACTAGTGGAACATTACTGGAATTTATGTAATTATACTATTTTAAAAATGCAGATTAATAATTTACTGTTCAATGATTATAACTCACTGGTAATTATACTCTATACACAAAAGAAGAAAAGTAAAAAACTAACCAATATATTCTAGAAAATGTCATAGGTAAAAATACACGAATGCTAGAAAATGAGATGGTTTTAAAATTAATCATCTTTTAAAATTTTTTCTTACACTATGTATGAGCTATGAGTTACTGAAATAGTTGAGCTTTAAAAATTTGGGGAAGGGCATTTTCCATTGCATCAGAGCATCATACAAAAGTAGCTTCTTCTTTGGTTTCAACTGCAGGTCACTGTGTAAATCCTCCTCAAGACAAAATGTTTTTCTTTTCTCATATCCAGATGCATATATTAACACTCTTACTAATACTACTTCATTTCTCCAATAAAGGTGAATTTGATCTGGTTAGAAATAAAATAAAACTTCTCAATTATTCATTCATTTAACTTGTTTCTGTTTCTCAAGGATTTACACACTGTGGTAGATATTAGATATGTGTTTTGAACATGGCACCAATGTTTCCATCAATATGGTTTTCAAGAGTAATTTCTATATTTTTTTTGTAGAACATTCACATGGAAAATAATATTCTCACTGTATTGCTAAATAATGAGAAAATATAGAATGTGTAAAAAAATGATATTACATAATAAATCCTACTGCTTAATATGAAATTAGAAATACTAACAGAGTTAAGAAACTATGCAATCATATGATTACAAAATATCGATGAGACAGAAATTCAAAATTATTCTATTCTTAAAGATAATATTCACATGTGAATAAATGAAAACTAAAGAAAGCCCAAGACTAAATATGAAGTGATACTCTAGACTCAAAATTATGAACATAAGATTATTATTCAGTCACCGATACTATTGTTATATTTACTGACACATTTATGTTATTTGTGAATTTGTGTCACCTACGTGCCAAAATACAGTGACTAATATCTCAGAAATTATTTGCAAAATGGTAAACTTTTCCAGCTGGCAACTTACATTCTATCTTAATGGCGTATTTATAACAATAAAATCATAACACTATAATAATATTGATTGTTAAATACTTAGTCATTGATACTATTGTTATATTTACTCTATTGCCTATCTGAATACAGAAAGAAATGAGGCTTCTTTGAAAGTAAGGGTAGGGGAGAGAAGTGCTCAATTCAATGATCAACCATTTCATCATGATTAAAAACCACCTGAATTATAATGGATTTATTTCTTTTTTCTTTTTTTTTTTTGAGTTGGAGTCTCACTCTGTCACCCAGACTGGAGTGCAGTGGCCCCTCCCGGCCACCGCAGCCTTGACCTGCTGGGCTCCAGCGATCCTTCCACCTCAGCTTCCAAGCAGCTGGAACTACAGGCATGTGCTACCACGCCTGGCTCATTTTTTTTGATTTATTGTAGAGATGAGGTCTCGCCAAGTTGCTCAAGTGGGTCTTGAAACTGCGTTATCAGGCAATCCACTCATCTCAGCCTCCCAAAGGCGCGGGATTACAGGCTGAGCCACCGAGCCCAGCTGGATTTATTTCTTTTTAAAAATAATTACTTTTTCATATCACTCATAGAAAGTTTGTGGGTGTTTCCTCTCGCTAAGAATCTGACAATATGGTTAAGATCTTTGAAAGGAAAATGTTTTACAAGTGTAATATACTCACTATACATAACTTAACATACAAGATGAAGTTTAAAAATTCTCATAACTCAATATACAATATGAAGTTTCGAAAGGCACTAAACATTTCCACAATCACAAATAACATAAATGTGTCAAAAATCTACATTTCTAAAAATATATAGATTGTTGAACATGGATGTTTATAGATCCTCATGGATATAAAATCGAATTCTTGCATTAAGTATTTTAATCTCATATATGTATACTGTGTATGCAAGATTCACTTAAAATTTATATAAGTTAAGCTAATATTAGAATTTATTTTAGTGTGAATTTCTGTTCCTAGAACAGCTCAGCATTTAGCAGAATTCTCTTCATTTTTTTTTATGAATTTCTTTTTTGTACCACCCCATTAAAGAGCATAATAACTTGAGGACAAAGATCACACTTAAGTTATTCACTGTTGTTTCTTTAACACCTGGCAATTTTGTTGTAGCATAACAGATGTTAAACAAATAGTTATGAATTTAACTGATTAATTGATGCCTTGAAATATTTCTAGACTCTGGAAGTACCACCTTGTATCAAAGATACACATTGATTAATTATTTTTAAAATTGATTGTTCAAGATAAATGCAGTAAACTTCCAGGTTGTTGCATGAGAAGAGTGATGTGCCCTTTAGAATAGTGTAGCTAAGAGGAACTTCTGGCAAGATGGCAATGGGGCAACCCAGTCTGTGAAAACCTCTGCAAAGGAGAACTGCAGTGGGTCTCTGACTCTCACCCTGGGGGCTACGGACCCCGACATCACAGCCTGCTCTTCATACGGAGCTCGGCCGTTGCCACCGCTGGGGCATCACAGTGGTCTGGACAGCCACTGCAGTGCAGACGCCACCACCGCAGCCGCCGCAGCCACTGCCACCACCGCCGGTAGCACATCGCACCACCCGGGCCAGAGGCAATCCACAACTTCAGTCCTTGAAGCCCCTTCATGGAAGATCTGCTAGGATCGCTGCCACCTCTCCTGGACTGAAACGTCCTGCCTACCATACGGTCTCCTGCAGTCTGCCCTGAGGCAGGCAACCATCTTGCCATCTTCAGTCTCTGCCATCCCTGTCTGGCTCCACGTCCTCTGGGGCGAGCAGCTGAGATAGAAGCACCTGCTGGCGATTCAAGGTAGCAACACTGAAATGGGAGAAACAAGCTTGATAAAGACATAGGCCAGAGTGGTGAACAAAGGGTGATCTGAACTGTCCTTCACAGCAGACCAGGGGCAACTGACCTTAACTGCAAACTAATTTACCAGCTTGAAAAGAAAACTAGAAATCAGACCTGAAAGGACATTGGACTTAAACGAAATGGCTCAGAGTGTGCTTCATTGATTCTGTTAGTTTAATGACTTAATTCTATTCCTACTGTATTGTTCTTTTTTTTCTTTTTTCCTCTTCCTTTTCTTCTCTCTGTAAATCATATCTTTATATAGAGGAACAGCACACTAATAAGGTGGTTGGATAGCTGGTATGTTAGCATCACTATATGTTTTATTTTTGTCTTTATGAGAGTTGGTTCGTCTGTAGCTGTGGTCTATTGTTTTTATCTGTTTCAGTATAGGCCTCTCTCTCTCTTTGTTGGCACACTCGTTTGTTATCCAATCCCTAAGAACCTACGCTGCCACCAGACCACCTCTACAAGAAACAGTTAAGAAAGTACTGAACACAGAAGAAAAAGAAAAAGGAACAACAACATTCTTCACAAGAGTACAGGCAAAAGATTAAAAACACACATGAACCAACTCCAAAACCCAAAGAAAGACAACAAACAAACAGGAACAACTCTGTAAGAACCTTATGACAGGGATCAACTCTTGCATTTTAATTATTAGCCTAAATGTGAACGGACTAAATGCACCACTGAAAAGACATAGAATGGCAAAATGGATAAAATATCATTAGGCAACAATCTATTGCCTTCAAGAGACTCACCTCACTAGAAAGGACACCCACAGACTCAAAGTAAGAGGATGGGTAACAAACTTTCAAGCGAACAGAATACAAAAGAAAGGAGGAGTAGCAATCTTAATTTCAGACAAAATACCCTTCAAGCTATTAAAAATCAAAAAAGATACAGAAGGCCACTACATAATGATAAAAGTCTCAATCCATCAACAAGAATTATCTATCCTAAACATATATGCACCAAACATAGGTGCACCAACTTTCATAAAGCAACTTCTAGGAAAACTAAAGAAAGATTTGACTCTAACAGCACCATAACTGGGGACTTTAATACCCTACTTACAACCCTAGCCAGATCATCAGGACAGAAAATCAGCAAGGAGATCCGGAACCTCAATGTGACTTTGGACCAAATGGACTTAATTGATACCTAGAGAACACTCCATTCAAAGGTCACAGAATGCACATTCTACTCATCACCACATGGAACATATTCTAAGATTGACCACATACTCGGCCATAAATCAAGCATAAGCAAATTTAAAAGGACTGAAAT
>NW_007060599.1:0-460 GCF_000164805.1 Carlito syrichta | reverse complement strand
GTAATGTGATACCACCTGCTTTGTTTTTTTTTTTTTTGCTGAGGATTGTTCTGGCTATTCCAGGACATTTGTGTTTCCATATGAATTCCTGTGTTCTTTTTTCTAGGTCTGAGAAGAATGTTGCTGGTAATTTGATGGGTATTGCATTGACTTTGTAGATTGCCTTAGGTAAGATGGACACCTTCACAATGTTGATTCTTCCAATCCATGAGCATGGGATATTATTCCATTTGTTTGTGTCATCTTTGATTTCTTTGAGCAGTGTTTTGTAATTTGCATTGTAAAGGTCTTTCACGTCTCTGGTTAGGAAAATACCAAGGTATTTCAATTTTTTTGTGGCTATTGTGAATGGAATTGTGTTTTTTGGGGGGTTTCTGTTTATTTATTATTGGTGTAGAGAAATGCGATTGTCTTTTGTACATTAATTTTGTATCCTGAGACTTTGCCAAAGGCCTTTATC
>NW_007060598.1:0-782 GCF_000164805.1 Carlito syrichta | reverse complement strand
GATGATTAGTGAGGTTGGCATTTCTTCATGTGTTTGTTGGCTGCTCGAATGTCTTCTTTTGTGAAGTGTCTGTTCATGTCTTTTGCCCATTGTATAATGGGGTTGTTTGTTTTCTTCTTTTCAGTACGCTTCGGTTCCTTGTAGATCCAGGATGTTAAGCCTTTGTCAGACCTAGAGTTGGCAAAGACTTTTTCCCAGTCTGTAGGCTGTCTCCCTGCTCTCTTGATGGTTTCTTTGGCTTTGCAGAAGCTTGTCAGTTTAATAAGGTCCCATTTGTCTATCTTCTCTCTTAAGTCCTGTGGGTTTCGGGTTTTGTACAGGAATTGGATGCCAGTTCCGATTTCCATGAGAGTATTTCCTTCCTTTTCTAAGGTTCTTATGGTTTGAGGTTTTACATTTAGGTCTCTGATCCATTTGGAGTTAACCTTTGTGCATGGGGATAGATAGGGGTCCTGTTTCAATCTTCTGCATGTGGTCAGCCAATTTTCCCAGCACCATTTACTGAATAGGTTCTCCTCTCCCCATTGGTAGGTGGTGGGGGCTTTGTCAAAGATGAGTTGGTTGAGAAATTGAGGTTTTGCTTCTGGAATCTCAATTCTGTTCCATTGATCTATATGCCTGTTCCTGTACCAATACCAAGCTGTTTTGATGATTGTAGATTTTTTTTTAAGCAGAATTTATTGAGAGGACAGAAAAGCTCCCACAGTCGGAGGGGACCTGAGGGTTTGCCCATGAGGTAGTCTGTTATTATTATGGTCAGAGTGTCCTCTTGTAGCTTGTTT
>NW_007060597.1:0-7297 GCF_000164805.1 Carlito syrichta | reverse complement strand
GTCTAGTGGCTACCATATTGGACAGCACAGATATGTTATAAAGCATTTCCATCAACAAAGAAAGTTCTTGGCCTGGCACAGTGGCTCACACCTGTAATCCTAGCACTTTTGGAGACCAAGATGGCAGAATCTCTTGAGTTCAGAGCTTGAGGCCAGTCTGGGCAACAAAGCAAGACCCTGTCCCTACAAAAAATATAAAAATTAGCCGGGTGTGGTGGTGCATGCCTCTAGTCTCAGCTACTTGGGAGGCTGAGGCAGGAAGATCACTTGAGCCCAGGAGGTCAAGGCTGTGGTGAGCCGTAAATGTGCCACTGCACTCCACCCTGGTTGACAGAGTGAAACCCCATCAAAAAAAGAAAAATTAAAAAAAAGAAAAGAGAGTGAGCATGATGATTTCCAGAGAGCTCCTGGAACTTTTACACTGGGCTTTTAAAAAACCTATACCCCTAGGCTAGGCACAGTGGCTCATACCTGTAATCCCAGAACTTTGGGAGGCCAAGGCAGGGGGATCACTTGAAGTCAGAGATAAAAGCCCACCTGGGCAATATAGTGAGATCCTATCTCACATACATACATACGTAAATCTCTAAAGTCTGCTACTCAGAGTGTGATCCGTGGACCAACAGCGTCAGCATCAGCATCAACATCAACATCACCTGGGACCTGGTTAGAAATGCAGACTCTCCTATCATACTCAGTGATCTATCACAAAGACAAAGAACTGAGTACCACATGTTCTCATGCATAAGCGATCCTTGAACAATTATCATAATACTTTAAGAAAGGGACTGGCAGTAGCGGGAAACTGCTGGGGGTGGGGGGGCACACCTCATCAACAAAGGTACCTGCATAATGACCATTTGTATACCTAACCCAGCTAATTTTTTGACGTATTCTAGAGACTAGGTCTCACCAAGTTGCCCAGGCTAGTCTCGAACCCCTGGACTCAGGCAACCCTCTCGCCTCTGCCTCCCAAAGTGCTGGGATTACAGGTGTGAGCCACCGTGCCCAGCCTCAGATTGAAACTTTAACATGAGGCGAGTCAGGCACAGTGGTTCATGCCTGTAATCTCATCTCTACAATAAATCAAAAAATAAGCTGAGTGCGGTAGCTCGCCTGTGGTTCCAGCTACTTGGAAGGCTGAGGCAGAAGGATCACCTGAGCCCAAAAGGTTGAGGCTGCGGTGGCCGTGAACATGCCACTGTGCCCCAGTCTAGGTGATGGAGTAAGACTTTGACTCAAAAAAAAAACAAACTGATGAGAGGTGCCTGGTGCTATAAGGATGCACAGAGTTTTCATTCCCGCAGACACTGTGTCCTGACTTGGGGAGCAAAGACATGAAAAGGGAGTTGTCTCTCAGATTGTGACCTTCACTCTAGACGCAGCCGAGTTGGATGGTAACTTAGGTGAGGACCAGCTAGGCCAGCTTCAGAGAGAGGCAGCATTCCCACCCGCCAGCCTCCAGTCCCCAGCCCACACAGCCAGGCCTGGGAGAGGAGGCAGTGAGAACCCATTCACACATCACAGTGGCTGATGGGTAAGTGCCTTGACCTCTCCCAGGACAGAGTGAGTGGGGGCAGCGAAGGGCATATCAGCGTGGAGGTAGGGAACACAGCCTCAGCAGTGGCCTGCAAAGAAGGCAGACAGCAGCGAGGGGTGTTTGGGTGGTCAGGGACAGTTAAAAGCTGTGAGTGTTCTGGGGATGGAGACAAGGCCGACACGGCTGGGTGTGGGCCACAGGGTGTGAAGTGGGCTGCAAGGCTCGTCTGGGAAACTGGAGCCAGGTGGAGACCATGAAAACTGCACTGGCACTTTGGCTTTTGCTCTAATGGGGGCTGGGTTCCAGAATGATGCTTTGGGTGACTACTCTGGGTGATTAGTAGAGTCAGGTCACGGAGGCTACAAGAGTTATCCTGCCTGACAATGATCCCAAACTCACAGTTAAAAACAAACATAAGCCGGGCTCGGTGGCTCAGCCTGTAATCCCGCACCTTTGGGAGGCTGTGGTGAGTGGATTGCCTGAGCCCGCGGGTTCAAGACCCACCTGGGCAGCAAGACCTCATCTCTACAATAAATCAAAAAAAATCAGCCGGGCGTGGTAGTGCATGCCTGTAATTCTGGCTACTCGGAAGGCTGAGGTGGAAGAATCGCCGGAGCCCAGCAGGTCGAGGCTGCGGTGGCCGGGAGCGGTCACTGCACTCCAGTCTGGGCTACAGAGTGAGACTCCAACTCAAAAAAGAACAAAAAACAAAACAAAACAAAAAACATACTCACACAGCCTGAAGAGCTAGTATCCCAGGGCAGCTGCTCCGGGTGGTTCTGGCTCAGTGTCCTTCTCACAGTTGCAGTCAGGGCATAGGACTATCAGCAGGAGAGCTGTCTGGAAGCTCTCCATGGGTGGCTCTAGTGTCCTCAACCCGGGGGCTGGTTTCTCCCAGAGTCATGACCCAAGAGAGAGGTGAGAGAGCCACGTCCCCATGACCTGGTCTTGGAGTCACACACACACTCTTGCTGTGTCCTGCCCTTTATAAGCAAGTTGCTCAGTCTAGACACACTCGCGGACAGGGTAAGAACTCCATCTACTGAAAAGTGTTGGAGTTCCGGTAAGATGGTGACGGCATAGGTGAACTTGTAAGATTATCCGAACGTGAGTTCCCAAAAAGACTCTTACTTTTCTTCCCCCATCCCCCAGGCCACAACAAAACTGCACTGGTCCGAGGCCCGGGGACCTTCGTTCCCAGGGCAGGATATTGTGGCCCCCTGCTATGGCTGTTCCACCATATGCGACTTCTCATCTGCGTTGGTGTCTCGGGTCTCAGATCCCTCCCTGGCTACATTGTCTCTCACCACCTGCGTGTTCTCCAGGCAGAGATTTCCATTGCCCTGCGCACCTATCAACAACTCCCACCTCGGCTCCTAAGGTAACGTCGCTAAACAGGAGACAAATTCCGACCCCTACGCTGAATCAGACAAAAGCAACTCCCAGGAAGCCAAACCCAAACTGCTAGTAAATCTAGCTGCCTGCAATGAAAAACAAAGGGGAGAGGCCGGAGATCAGAGCTGAAGTGACTTTAGTCTACTTTCTTATTTTGACATATGATTTTATTATTTTGACTGTTTGTTTTGATTACCTTTGTTGTTTGCCTTCTGATTTACAGTGTCTCATGATTTTATTGGTCTGTCTCTGTCTCAGTATTCTTTAGGAAGTCTTTCTTATGTGTCTTTCTGCACTTCTCTCTGGCCTTGTGTCTCTTTCTCACCTGAAAGTTGGTATGTATGTCTGTTTTCCCTCTCACTCTTCTCTCTTTCTAACTTCCTATTGACCCCCCTTCCTCCATTGTTTTCCTCTTTTATACCCCCTTTTTAATCTAGGGAACAGGCCCACATACTACTGTAGATTATAAGGCAGAGGGAAATAGGTTCCAGTGTGCTCATACACCTGTTCGTGGATGCTAGAATCAGCATATACATTCTGAACCACAGCTTCTCCCTCAACTAAACCTCAAAACTGTAAAAAGTACAGTGCACAGCCCACACTCCAACCTCAAAAGTGAACAAAGCCAGAAGACCTCATAAGAAGAACAGGATATTGGAGAAGGAAAACAAAAGCAATCCCACCTTCCCTCAAAAACAGAATTAAAGAAGGGGGAGGAAGGGGGAGAGAGAGAAAAATCTACACAAATGAACAAAAACCAAAAGAAGAGTATGGGTCTCTCCCAGACCCCTGGGAGGGCAGACACTGAGAAAACTGACTTCAGAATGCAAACAATGAAGAGCCCCCAGAATGAAGCATCTCAAACTACAAATCAAGACATTAATGGAGAGATTAAAAAGAATTGGGGAGACACAAGAAGAAACTTGGAAGGAGCTGATATCTGAGATAACAGTAATAAAGAATACTGTGAATGAAATAAATAACAAACTGAAGCAGAATTACCCAAGTAGAAGAAAGGATCTCAAAGCTTGAGTACCAAAATATAGAACTAACCCAAACGCTTAAAAACACAGAAAATAAGCTAAAAAAGACACAACAAAACCTTCAAGAGATGAGCGTTTACTTCAAGAGACTGACCCTAAGAGTAATTGGCATTCCTGATGCAGAAAGAGAGACAGACCCCAAACTGGGACGAACTTTCCATGAGATCATTCAAGAAAACTTCCCTTATCTAATCAATGATGCAAAAGTTCAAACACAAGAGATTCAGAGAACCCCTGCAAGACAACAAATGAGAAGACCAACTCCTAGACACATAATAATTCGCCTAAACAAAGTAGACATAAAAGAAAAAATCCTAAAGGCAGCAAGAGAAAAAGGCCAGATCACCTAACCATGGAAGACCAATCAGAATAGCAGCAGATTTATCTACAGAAACCTCGCAGGCTAGGAGAGCTTGGAGCCCTATCTTCAAAGTCCTAAAAGACAAACAATTTCAACCAAGAATAACCTACCCGGCCAAGCTAAGCTTCATCAGTGAGGGAGAATTAAAATCTTTCCCACAGATCCAATCCCTAAGAACTTATGCTGCCACCAAACCACCTTTACATGAAACACTTAAGAAACTACTAAACACAGAAAAAAGGAAAAAAGAACAACATTCTTCACAAGAGTACAGGAAAAAGAATAAAATATACATGAACCAACCCGAAAACCAAAAGAAAGAAAAAAAACCAAGTGGAAGAACAACAACTCTATAAGATCTCTATGATAGGGACAAACTCTCACATTTCAATAATTAGCCTGAATGTGAATGGACTAAACACACCACTGAAAAGAATGGCAAAATGGATAAAATAGCACCAGGCAACAATATACTGCCTTCAAGAGACCCATCTCACTAGAAAGGACATACACAGACTCAAAGTAAGAGGATGGGAAACAAATTTTCAGGCGAATGGAACACAAAAGAAAGGAGGAGTCCCGATCCTAATTTCAGACAAAATACTATTTAAGCTATCAAAAATTAAAAAAGATACAGAGGGCCACTACATAATGATAAAAGGTTCACTCCATCAACAAGAAATATCTATCCTAGACATATATGCACCAAACATAGGTGTGCCAACTTTCATAAAGCAACTTCTAGGAAAACTAAAGAAAGATATTGACTCTAATACCATCATAACTGGAGACTTTAATACCCCACTCACAACCCTAGACTGATCATCAGGACAAAAAATCAGCAAGGAGATCCGGAACCTCAATGAGATTCTGGACCAAATGGACCTAATTGATAACCTACAGAACACTCCATCCAAAGACCACAGAATACACATTCTACTCATCACCTCACGGAATGTATTCTAAGATTGAGCACATAATTGACCATAAATCAAGCATAAGCAAATTTAAAAGGACCGAAATTCTACCATGCACCTTCTCGGATCACAGTGGAATAAAAATAAACATTAACACCAACAAGGTCCCCCCAAAACCCACAAAGACATGGACACTAAACAGCATGATGCTAAACAACTCCTGGGTCAATGATGAAATCAAAACAGAGATCAAAAGATACCTGGAAACAAATGAAAATGAAGAAACATCTTACCAAAATCTCTGGTATGCCTTAAAAGCTGTAGTAAGAGGGGAATTTATATCCCTACAAACACACATGAAGAAAATGGAAGGAACACAAATTAACAGCCTAACAAGCCACCTAAGGAAGCTGGAACAGCAAGACCACAAAAACCCTAATTTCAGCAGAAGAATTCCAGATCACCAAAATAAAAGCCCAAATCTAGGACATAGAAAACAAAAAGATAATACAAAAAAATCAATGAAACAAAAAGTTGGTTCTTCGAAAGGATAAACAAGATCAATGGTCCCCTAGCTAGACTGACCAAGAAAAAATGAGAAAAAAACCAAATAAGCACAATCAGAAACACAAAAGATGAAGTCACATCTGACCCTGAAAAAATACAAAAGATCATTAGAGACTACTACGTACACTTGTATGGAAACAAACTTGAAAACCTTAAGGAAATGGAGGACTTTCTGACATCACACAACCTACCTAGGTTGGAACAAGAAGAAATTGAGACCCTAAATAGACCAATAACAATCAAGGAAATTGACTATATAATAAGAAAACTACCTACAAAAAAATGCCCTGGTCCAGATGGCTTTCCCACAGAATTCTACAAAACATTTAAGGAGGAGCTGATACCATTCCTACTGAAGGTATTCCAGGTGATTGAAAAAGATGGAACGCTTCCCAAATCATTTTACGAAGCCAACATCACATTGATACCCAAGCCAGGTAAAGATCCAACAAAGAAAGAGAACTACAGGCCAATATCTTTGATGAACATAGATGCTAAAATTCTCAACAACATCCTAGCAAACCGGATTCAACAATACATCTCAAAAATCATCCATCATGACCAAGTAGGCTTCATACCTGGGATGCAAGGCTGGTTCAACATTCATAAAACCATAAATGTAATTAAATACATCAACAGATGTCAAAACAAAAACCACATGATTATATCATTAGATGCAGAAAAAGCTTTTGATAAAATCCAGCACCCCTTCTTGATAAAAACCCTCGAACATCCAGGCATACGAGGAACATACTTCAAAATAGTAAAAGCCATCTACGAGAAACCCACAGCCAGCATACTCTTAAACGGACCATTTCCCCTGAAAACTGGAACAAGACAAGGATGCCCACTCTCACCCCTCCTGTTCAACATAGTTTTGGAAGTCCAGGCTCGAGCAATCAGAGAAGAGAAGGCAATCAGGGGTATTCAAATAGGAAAAGAGGAAGTCAAGTTATTTCTCTTTGCAGATGATATTATTGTGTACCTTGAAAACCCAAGAGAATCTATCCAAAACCTTCTTACACTGATAAAGGCCTTTGGCAGAGTCCCAGGATACAAAATAAATGTGCAAAAGACAATCACATTTCTTTACACCAATAATAAACAAACAGAAACCCAAACAAAAACCACAATTCCATTCACAATAGCCACAAAAAAAATTGAAATACCTTGGCATCTTCCTAACCAGAGATGTGCAAGACCTTTACAATGAAAACTACAAAACACTGCTCATAGAAATCAAAGATGACACAAACAAGTGGAAAAATATCTCATGCTCATGGACTGGAAGAATCAACATTGTGAAAATGTCCATCTTACCTAAGGCAATCTACACATTCAATGCAATACCCATCAAATTACCAGCAACATTCTTCTCAGACCTAGAAAAAACAGCCCAGGAATTCATATGGAAACACAAATGACTTTGTTTAACCAGACCAATCCTCAGCAAAAAAAAAAAACAAAGCAGGAG
>NW_007060596.1:0-604 GCF_000164805.1 Carlito syrichta | reverse complement strand
ACTGCAGGCCAAGTGGCAACCTGTCCCACCCCTTGGTGAATCCAAGGAAAACTCCATCAGATAAAACTAGAACAGTATAATTTCAATTTGCAGGTTAGCATAATAATCACTAGAAATCCTTTGGAAACATAAATTAACTAAACATAGGTATTTGGTATTTCATCACTCAGGATCCAAATCCCTGAAATGAACTTTGTTAAACCTATAAAATTGTTTAATGGTAGGCCTCTGAAGGAAAGGGGGGCCACAAACATAAATGCTCATAAGAAGATGTGTTGTCTATTTGAAATAAATTTTAATTACAGTTTATAAGCTTATTTCCCTAGACACTTCTTGAACCAGAAGAAATTCAAAACATCCAGGGGAAGTAAGTGCTGCTAAAAATTTAAAAAGGAAGAACCCAATCAGCGACTGTAAAAAAAAAAAAAAAAAAAAAAAAAAAAAAAAAAAAGGCAGGGGACATTAAGTGTGGTCCTGTTCCTATAGCAGTCTAGAGAATTTAAATACCTAACTTCTCTATGAAGTCTCAAAGAGGGGGTGAACAAAAGCCCCTGCTAAGGGAAAAGGCCCCACAACAGGCTTTTAAATAAAGTAAACAGGCATC
>NW_007060595.1:0-394 GCF_000164805.1 Carlito syrichta | reverse complement strand
CTCTAAGTCCATCCAGGTTGCTGTGAAATTCATGATTTTGTTCTTCTTTATGGCTGCATATTATTCCATTGTGTATATGTACCACAATTTTTAATCCAGTCCTCTCTTGGTGGGCAGTATGGTTGGTTCCATGTTCCTGCTATTGTGAACAATGCTGCGATAAACATATGTGTGCAGGTATCTTTTTTATAGAGTGATTTGACTTCTTCTGGGTATATTCCCAGTAGGGAGATTGTGGGGACATACAGAAGGTCGATTTTTAGAACTTTTAGGAATCACCACACTGTTTTCCACAGAGACTGTACCAGTTTACACTCCCACCAACAGTGTAGAAGTGTTCCCTTTTTGACACATCCTCTCTAGCATCTGTTATTTTTTGAGTTATTGATGATGG
>NW_007060594.1:0-357 GCF_000164805.1 Carlito syrichta | reverse complement strand
TAATATATAAACAATATATAAATAATTTATATAAGTAAAAGTATATAAGTAATAAACAAAAGAATATCTCACTGCAGTCTTGCTTTAACTGTAGTCAAGTCAGACACATTAGCAGAGATTGTTTGATTAAACAAGGTATGGCTAACTTACATGGCACACTGTCACCATTTACTGGGTCTACTCGACTAAAAACGTTGAGTTCCAATTGCCAAAAAGACTTTCATTAAGCTAGAGAATGCTTATCTAAATTTCATAAAAAAATGGTAATCCTTTAAATCAACTACGAGCCACCCCTGAGAGTACCGGACTGAACTTGTGTTCCTCCACCACAACAATATTAACTCCGGACATTCCAGT
>NW_007060593.1:0-748 GCF_000164805.1 Carlito syrichta | reverse complement strand
ATTAAGTCCATTTGGTCCAGAGTCACATTGAGGTTCCGGATCTCCTTGCTGATTTTTTGTCCTGATGATCTATCTAGGGTTGTGTGTGGGCTATTAAAGTCCCCAGTTATGATGGTGTTAGAGGCAATATCTTTCTTTAGTTTTCCTAGAAGTTAGTTTATGAAAGTTGGCGCACCTATGTTGGGTGCATATATGTTTAGGATAGATATTTCTTGTTGATGGAGTGAACTTTTTATCATTTATGTAGTGGCCCTCTGTATCTTTTTAAATTTTTGATAGCTTAAATGGTATTTTATCTGAAATTAGGATCACGACTCCTCCTTTCTTTTGTGTTCCATTCGCCTGAAAATTTGTTTCCCATCCTCTTACTTTGAGTCTGTGTATGTCCTTTCTAGTGAGATGGGTCTCTTGAAGGCAGTATATTGTTGCCTGGTGATATTTTATCCATTTTGCCATTCTATGTCTTTTCAGTGGTGTGTTTAGTCCATTCACATTCAGGCTAATTATTGAAATGTGAGAGTTCGTCCCTATCATAGAGTTCTTACTGAGTTGTTGTTCTTCCACTTGGTTTTTTTCTTTCTTTTCGTTTTGCAGTTGGTTCATGTATATTTTATTCTTTTTCCTGTACTTTTGTGAAGAACGTTGTTCTTTTTTCCTTTTCTTCTGTGTTTAGTACTTTCTTAAGTGTTTCATGTAGAGGTAGTTTGGTGGCAGCATAAGTTCTTAGGGATTGGATATCTGGGAAAGA
>NW_007060592.1:0-720 GCF_000164805.1 Carlito syrichta | reverse complement strand
GGAATCACCACACTGTTTTCCACAGAGGTTGCACTAGTTTGCACTCCCACCAACAGTGTAGAAGTGTTCCCTTTTCACCACACCCTCTCCAGTATCTGATATTTTTTGAGTTATTAACAATTGCCATTCTGACTGAAGTTACGTGGTATCTCAGTGTGGCTTTGATTTGCATCTCCTTGATGATTAGTGAGGTTGAACATTTCTTCATGTGTCTGTTGGCTGCTCGGATGTCTTCCTTTTAGAAGTGTCTGTTCATATCTTTTGCCCACTTTATAATGGGGTTGTTTGTTTTTTTCCTCTCAGCACATTTGAGTTCCTTGTAGATCCAAGATGTTAAGCCTTTGTCGGACCTGGAGTTGGCAAATACTTTTTCCCAGTCTGTGGGCTGTCTCCCTGCTCTCTTGATGGTTTCTTTGACTTTGCAGAAGCTTGTCAGTTTAATGAGGTCCCACTTGTCTATCTTATCTCTTATGGCCTGTGGGTTTCAGGTTTTGTTCAGGAATTGGATGCCAGTTCCAATTTCCATAAGGGTATGTCCTGCATTTTCTAAGGTTCTTATGGTTTGAGGTTTTACATTTAGGTCTCTGATCCATTTAGAGTTAATTTTTGTGTATGGGGACAGATAGTGGTCTTGTTTGAGTCTTCTGCATGTGGTCAGCCAGTTTTCCCAGCACCATTTACTGAATAGATTCTCCTCTCCCCAGTGGTAAGTGGTGGAGA
>NW_007060591.1:0-313 GCF_000164805.1 Carlito syrichta | reverse complement strand
GTTAGATAACTACTTAATTCAGCTGGCTAGCTAGGTAGCTAGCTAGTTAGATAAATATATGTTAGCTGGCCAGCTAGGTAGCTAGCTAGTTAACTCAGCTAGTTAAGTCAGCTGGCTAGCCAGACGGCTAACTAGGTAGTGAGCTAGTTAAGTCAGTTGGCCAGCCATCTGGCTAGCTGGTTAATTCAGCTAGTTAAGAGAGCTGGCTAGCCAACTGGCAATGTATGTAGCTAGCTAGTTAAGCCAGATAGACAGCTACTTGGCTAGCTAGTGATGTCAGTGTGTTAAGTCAGCTGGCTAGCCAACTGGCTAG
>NW_007060590.1:0-644 GCF_000164805.1 Carlito syrichta | reverse complement strand
GACCCTAAATAGACCAATAACAATCAAGGAAATCGACTACATAATAAGAACACTTCCTACCAAAAAAAGCCCTGGTCCAGATGACTTTCCAGCAGAATTCTACAAGACATTCAAGGAGGAGGTGATACCAATCCTACTGAAAGTATTCCAGGAGATTGAAAAAGATGGAACTCTTCCCAAATCATTTTATGAAGCCAACATCACATTGATACCCAAGCCAGGTAAAGATCCAACAAAGAAAGAGAACTACAGACCAATATCTTTGATGAACATAGATGCTAAAATTCTCAACAAGATCCTAGCAAACTGGATTCAGCAATACATCTCAAAAATCATCCACCATGACCAAGTAGGCTTCATTCCTAGCATGCAAGGCTGGTTCAATATTCGTAAAACCATAAATGTAATTAAATACATCAACAGATGTCAAAACAAAAACCACATGATCCTATCATTAGATGCAGAAAAAGCTTTTGATAAAATCCAGCACCCCTTCTTGATAAAAACTCTTGAACATCTAGTCATACGGGGAACATACCTCAAAATAGTAAAAAGCCATTTACGAGAAACCCACAGCCAGCATACTTCTAAATGGACAAAAAATGGAAACCAATTCCCCCTGAAAACTGGAACTAGACAAGATG
>NW_007060589.1:0-462 GCF_000164805.1 Carlito syrichta | reverse complement strand
GTTGTTTTTTCCAGGTCTGAGAAGAATGTTGCTGGTAATTTGATGGGTATTGCATTGAATTTGTAGATTGCCTTAGGTAAGATGGACATCAACCGAAGTTGATTCTTCCAATCCATGAGCATAGGATATTTTTCCACTTGTTTGTGTCATCTTTGATTTCTTTGAGCAGTGTTTTGAGATTTTCATTGCAAAAGTCTTTCACGTCTCTGGTTAGGAAGGTGCCAAGGTATTTCATTTTTTTTGTAGCTATTGTGAATGGAATTGTGTTTTTTATTTGGGTTTCTGTTTGTTTATTATTGGTAAATGCGATTGTCTTTTGTACATTTATTTTGTATCCTGAGACTTTGCCAAAGGCTGTTATCAATGTAAGGAAGCTTTTGACAGATTCTCTTGGGTTTTCAAGGTACACAATCATGTCATCTGCAAAGAGATAACTTGACTTCCTCTTTTCCTATTTGGATA
>NW_007060588.1:0-868 GCF_000164805.1 Carlito syrichta | reverse complement strand
GTGTACATAGTAGTCTCTAACAATCTTTTGTATTTCTTCAGGGTCAGATGTGACTTCATCATTTGTGTTTCTGATTGTGCTTATTTGGTTTTTTTCTCTCTTTTTCTTGGTCAGTTTAGCTGGGGGACCATTGATCTTATTTATCCTTTCAAAGAACCAGCTTTTTGTTTCATTGATTTTTTATATTGTCTTTTTGTCTTCTATGTCCTGGATTTGGGCTTTTATTTTGGTGATCTGGATCTTCTGCTGAAATTAGGGTTTTTGTGGTCTTGCTTTTCCAGCTTCCTTAGGTGGCTTGTTAGGCTGTTAATTTGTGATCCTTCCATTTTCTTCATGTGTGTTTCTAGGGATATAAATTCCTCTCTTACTATAGCTTTCATGGTATCCCAGTGATTTTGGTAAGATGTTTCTTCATTTTCATTTGTTTCCAGGTATCTTTGATCTCTCTTTTGATTTCATCATTGACCCAGGAGTTGTTTGCATCATGCTGTTCAGTGTCCATGAATTGGTGGGTTTTAGGGGAAGTTGTTGGTTTTAATGTTTATTTTTAGTCCACTGTGGTAAAAGAAAGGGCATGGTAAAATTTTGATCCTTTTAAATTGGCTTATGCTTGATTTATGGCCAATTATGTGGTCGATCTTAGAATATGTTCCATGTGGTGATGAGTAGAATGTGTATTCTGTGGTCTTTGGATGGAGTGTTCTGTAGGTATCAATCAAGTCAATTTGGTCCAGAGTCACATTGAGGTTCCAGATCTCATTGCTGATTTTTTGTCCTGATGATCTGTGTAGGGTTGTGAGTGGGGTATTAAAGTCCCCAGTTATGATGGTGTTAGAGTCAATATCTTTCTTTAGTTTTCCTAGAAGTG
>NW_007060587.1:0-815 GCF_000164805.1 Carlito syrichta | reverse complement strand
ATGTATATTGTGATATATATATGTGTGTGTGTGTGTATATAAATATATATCATATACATATGGCAATTTTCTCATAGGTTTGAATTTTTCTCAAAATTAAAAATTTGGAGAAAACATTCTTTATTAAGACAAAAAATAATGAAGTCTAAAAATAATTCTGCTTTTAGTTGTGAACTGCTTTTGAAACACACCAAGATATTGATTGGCATTGCAGTTTTATGATCTGATGATGTGGACACTTTGCTTTTGTTGTTCATTTAAGCAAATTTCATCAGGTGAAATAAATTCAGAAGTAAAATCTGAGGATGCAAACAATTTAGAATCTAACCCAAGACCTCCCACTATGTGGTTGTCATTTGCATTTTATTGGCCAGTGTGACCCTCCCAGGGGTGTTAAAGGCCCCTGGACCCAAGGTGGACCATTCTGTGCATTTATGAAGTCCTGTGCAGTGGGGAAGGGTCTTTTGGGTACAGAATGTATCAGAATCTTCCCCTCAGTCTTAGCAGAAGACCATAACCCTGTGTGCTTCTTGGAATCTCAGAAGTCTGGTTTCTCTCAGAATCTGACTCTGGTAGCTGTGAGTCACCCTTATCTGATCCTGGCATCCTGAGGAAGCAAGATCCCTCTTAAGCTTCACAGTGGACCAGGAAGGATCACAGTGTGACAGGTCCAGTGAGGACATACCAACCTGGCGCAAATTGACCTTGATAGACGGAGCAAATCTTGGAAGAATTTGACCTCGGCCTGACTTGGCCCACGGGAGTGAAGAGAAGCTGTGCTGAGCTAAGACTCCTGTCCTGGACCACAGGTAGGG
>NW_007060586.1:0-300 GCF_000164805.1 Carlito syrichta | reverse complement strand
CAGTTTTCCCAGCCCCATTTACTGAATAGGTTCTCCTCTCCCCAGTGGTGGGTGGTGGAGGCTTTACCAAAGATGAGTTGGTTGAGAAATTGAGGTTTTGCTTCTGGAATCTCAATTCTATTCCGTTGGTCTATATGTCTGTTCTTGTACCAATACCAGGCTGTTTTGATTATTGTAGCTTACAGTAAAGTTTAAAGTCTGGTAGTGTGGTACCTTCTGCTTCATTTTGTTTGTTTTTTTCTGAGGATTGTTCTGGCTATTCTTGATCATTTGTGTTTCCATATGAATTCCTGTATTGTT
>NW_007060585.1:0-426 GCF_000164805.1 Carlito syrichta | reverse complement strand
GGCATCCAATTCCTGAACAAAACCCAAAATCCACAGACCATAAGAGATAACATAGACAAGTGGAACCTCATTAAACTGACAAGCTTCTGCAAAGCCAAAGAAACCATCAAGAGAACAGGGAGATAGCCTATAGACTGGGAAAAAATATTTGTCAACTCCAGGTCTGACAAAGGTTTAGCATCTTGGATCTACAAGGAACTCAAATGTGCTGAAAACAAAAAACAAACAACCCCATTCCAAAATGGGCAAAAGATATGAACAGACACTTCACAAAGGAAGACATCCGAGCAGCCAACAGACACATGAAGAATTGTTAAACCTCACTAATCATCAGGGAGATGCAAATCAAAACCACACTGAGATATCACCTAATTCCAGTCAGAATGGCAATTATTAATAACTCAAAAAATAACAGTTGCTGGAGAG
>NW_007060584.1:0-343 GCF_000164805.1 Carlito syrichta | reverse complement strand
TCGGAAGGCTGAGGCGGAAGGATCACCGGAGCCCAGCAGGTCGAGGCTGCGGTGGCCAGGAGTGGCCGTTGCACTCCAGTCTGGGTGACAGAGTGAGACTCTAACTCAAAAAGAAAAAAGAAAATAATAATTTTCTCAGCCAGTATCGGTGGCTTAGCCTGTAATCCTGTGCCTTGGGAGGCTGTAGTGAGTGGATTGCCTGAGCCCGTGGGTTCAAGACCCGCCTGGGCGAGTTGGCGAGACCTCATCTCTACAATAAATCAAAAAATCAGCCGGGCGTGGTTGCGCGCGCCTGTAGTTCCAGCTCCTTGGAAGGCTGAGGCGGAAGGATCGCCGGAGCCCA
>NW_007060583.1:0-307 GCF_000164805.1 Carlito syrichta | reverse complement strand
AGTGGCCTTCTGTATCTTTTTTGATTTTTAATAGCTTGAAGGGTATTTTGTCTGAAATTAAGATCGCTACTTCTCCTTTCTTTTGTATTCCATTTACCTCAAAGTTTGTTTCCCGTCCTCTTACTTTGAGTCTGTGGGTTTTCTTTCTAAGTGAGGTGAGTCTCTTGAAGGCAATAGATTGTTGCCTGATGGTATTTTATCCATTTTGCCATCTATGTCTTTTCAGTGGTGCATTTAGTTCATTCAAATTTAGGCTAATAATTGAAATGCAAGAGTTGATCCCTGTCATAAGGTTCTTATAGAGTTG
>NW_007060582.1:0-362 GCF_000164805.1 Carlito syrichta | reverse complement strand
AGTCAGCTGTCTAGCTAGTAGCTAGCTTGTTAATTCAGCTAATTAAGTCAACTGGGTTGATAGCTGCTTAGCTAAGTGACGAGATAGTTAAGTCAGTTGGCTAGTCAGCTGACTAGCTGGTTAATTCAGTCAGTTAAGAGAGCTGGGTAGCCAACTGGCAAGTTGGTAGCTAGCTAGTTAAGTCAGCTAGATAGCTACCTGGCTAGCTAGTGATGTCTTTGAGTTAAGGCAACTGACTAGCCAACCAACTAACTGGTTAAGTCAGTTAGTTTAGTCAGCTGTCTAGCCAGCTGGATTGGTATGTAGCTAGCTAGATAAGTCAGCTTGCTAGCCAGCAGGCCAGCTGTTCAAGTCAGCTAGTT
>NW_007060581.1:0-2083 GCF_000164805.1 Carlito syrichta | reverse complement strand
ATTGAGGAGAAACAAGAAGAAACTTGGAAGGAGCTGATATCTGAGATAACAGTAATAAAGAATACTCTGAATGAAATAAATAACTAATTGATAAGCATGGAAAGCAGAATTACCCAAACAGAAGAAAGAATCTCAGAGCTTGAGAACCAAATTATAGAAATAACCCAAAGTCTTAAAAACACAGAAAATAAGCTCAAAAAGACAGAACAAAACCTTCAAGAGATGAGTGACTACCACAAGAGGCCTAGACTAAGAATAATTGGACTCCCTGAGGCAGAAAGAGAAACATAGACCACATTGGAACAAACTTTCCATGAGATCATTCAAGAAAACTTCCCTTATCTAATTAGTGATGCAAAAATTCAAACACAAGAGATTCAGAGAACCCCTACAAGACAACAAATGAGAAGACAACTCCTAGACACATAATAATTCGCCTATATAAAGTAGGCACAAAAGAAAAAAATCCTAAAAGCAGCAAGAGAAAAAGGTCAGATCACCTACCATGGAAGACCAATCAGAATAGCAGCAGATTTATCTGCAGAAACCCTGCAGGCTAGGAGAGCTTGGAGACCTATCTTCAATGTCCTAAAAGATAAACAATTTCAACCAAGAACAACCTACCCGTACAAGCTAAGCTTCATCAGTGAGGGAGAATTAAAATCTTTTCCAGATATCCAATCTCTAAGAACTTATGCTGCCACCAAACCATCTCTACATGAAACACTTGAGAAAGTACTAAACACAGAAGAAAAGGAAAAAAAGAACAACGTTCTTCACAAGAGTACAGGGAAAAGAATAAAATATACACAAACCAACCCCAAAATCAAAAGAAAGACAAAAAAGAAAAACCAAGTGGTAGAACAACAACTCAATAAGAACACCATGATAGGGATGGACTCTCACATTTCAATAATTAGTCTGAATGTGAATGGACTAAACGCACCACTGAAAAGACATAGAGTGACAAAATGGATAAAATATCACCAGGCAACAATATACTGTCTTCAAGAGACCCGTCTCACTAGAAAGGACATACACAGACTCAAAGTAAGAGGATGGGAAACAAATTTTCAGGCGAATGGAACACAAAAGAAAGGAGGAGTCACAATCCCAATTTCAGACAAAATACCATTCAAGCTATCAAAAATTAAAAAAGATACAGAGGGTCACTACATAATGGTAAAAGGTTCACTCCATCAACAAGAAATATCTATCATAAACATATATGCACCCAACATAGGTGCACCAACATTCATAAAGCAACTTCTAGGAAAACTAAAGAAAAACATTGACTCTAACACCATAATAACTTGGGACTTTAACACACCAGTCACAACCCTAGACAGATCATCAGGACAAAAATTCAGCAAGGAGATCCGGAACCTCAATGAGACTCTGGAACAAATGGACTTAATTGATACCCATAGAACACTCCATCCAAAGTCCACAGAATACACATTTTACTCATCACCGCATGGAACACATTCTAAGATCGACCACATAATTGGACATAAATCAAGTATAAGCAAATTTAAAAGGACTGAAATTCTACCATGCACCTTCTTGGACCACAGTGGAATAAAAATAAACATTGACACCAACAAAGTCCCCCCAAAACCTACAAAGACATGAACACTAAACAGCATGATACTAAACAACTCCTGGGTCAATGATGACATCAAAGCAGAGATCAAAAATACCTAGAAACACATGAAAATGAAGAAACTTCTTACCAAAATCTCTGGGATGCCTTAAAAGCTGTAATAAGAGGGGAATTTATATCCCTACAAACACACATGAGGAAAATGGAAGGAACAGAAATTAACAACCTAACAAGCCACCTAAAGAAGCTGGAAAAGCAAGACCACAAAAACCCTAATTTCAGTAGAAGAATCCAGATCACCAAAATAAAAGCCCAAATCCAGGACATAGAAGACAAAAAGATAATAGAAAAAATCAATAAAACAAAAAGCTGGTTCTTTGAAAGAATAAACAAGATAGATGGTCCCCTAGCTAGACTGACCAAGAAAAATTGAGAAAAAAAACAAATAAGTACAATCAGAAACACAAAAGATGAAGG
>NW_007060580.1:0-1074 GCF_000164805.1 Carlito syrichta | reverse complement strand
AGCTAACTATTTAACTAGCTGAATAACTAGCTGCTTTAATAATTATCTAATTAGTTAGGTAACAAACTTAATAGGTGACTTAAAGTAGTGAGCTAGCTTACTAAGCTAGCTGGCTGGTTAGCTAGCTGACTTAGCTAGCTGACTTAAGTTGGCTAACGAGATAGCTGACTGACTTGATGAGTAGGTTAACGAGTTAGCTAACTGTTTTAACTAGTTGGTAAAAGAGCTAAATAGCTGACTTAACTAGTTGGTTAACGAGTTAGCTAAATGCATTAACTTGTTGGCTAACGAGTTGGCTGACTTCTTAGTTTGCTTAACACGTTGACTGCCTACTAGGCTGATTTGTTAGCTGGCTTAACAATTTGGTTGACTAGTCAGCCAACCAGTTATCTTGCTTAACAAGTTGACTGATGAGATGGCCCACTAGTTAGCAATGTTAACTAGTTGCCAGCTCGCTTTCTGATCTAACAAATAGGCTAACAATTTTGCCAACAAGTTAGCTGACCTAACTAGTCGGCCGAATAGTTAGCTGTGCTAACTTGTTGACTGACTAGTTGGTCGACTTTGCAGATGATTCTTTAGCTCACTTTACTACTTGGATGGCTAGATGGTGGACTGGTTACCAGACTTAACTAGTCGGCCAGCATGTGAGCCAACAGGTGAGCTGACTTAACTAGTCGGTGGGTGAGAGAGCCGACTGTTCAGCTGACTTAATGAGTAGGTCAGCAATTGAGATGACTGGTAAGCTGATTTAACTAGTAGGCCAACAAGTGAGCCGACTGGTTAGCTGACTTAACTACTCTGCCAGTGAGTGAGCCTACTGGTCAGTTGACTTTAGTTGGCTGGCGTGTGAGCTGACTGATTAGAAGACTTAACTAGTTGGCTGGTGAGTTACCAGACGGGTGAGCTGAATCAACTAGTTCTCTATTGAGTGAGCCGATTGGGGAGAGGCCTTAACTAGTCGACCAGCGAGAGAGCCATTGGTGAGCTGACTTAACTATTCAGCTGGGGAGTAAGCCGACTAGTTAGCTGTCCTGTTGGGCTGCGAACAAGGTGACTAGTTTGTTGAAATTT
>NW_007060579.1:0-336 GCF_000164805.1 Carlito syrichta | reverse complement strand
GAGGGCCTGGGCCAGCATCTGATACTTATGTCTTTTTGCCTTTTTGTCCCAGTTGTGGAACACTTTAAAGGCAGTTGCTAGGACATCATGTTGGGGGGTGAGGGGGCCTCTGTCAAGTTTTTTTAGTTTTGCCCTAATATCTGGATAGCTTTGGGAGAAAAAATATGTCATTAGGAGTTGCCGGCCATCAGGGGAGTCCGGATCTATGTGGGAATACTGTTGAAGTGCCCTAGTGAGTCGACTGAGAAAGTTATATGGATTCTCATCTTTGTCCTGAATAACTTCCTGAAGTTTTTCAAAGTTAACTGCTTTTTGTGCAGCCCTACGCAGCCCAGA
>NW_007060578.1:0-321 GCF_000164805.1 Carlito syrichta | reverse complement strand
GTACACGATCATGTCATCTGCAAAGAGAGATAGTTTGACTTCCTCTTTTCCTATTTGAATATCCCTGATTGCCTCCTCTTCTCTAATTGCTCTAGCCAGGACTTCCAATACTATATTGAACAGGATGGGTGAGAGTGGGCATCCTTGTCTTGTTCCCATTTTCAGGGGAAATGGCTCCAGTTTTTGTTTAGGAGAATGCTGGCTGTGGGTTTCTTGTAGATGGCTTTTACTATTTTGAGGTATGTTCCCCGTATGCATAGGTGTTCGAGGGTTTTTATCAAGAAGGGGTGCTGGATTTATCAAAAACTTTTTCTGCATCTA
>NW_007060577.1:0-807 GCF_000164805.1 Carlito syrichta | reverse complement strand
CGGCTGCCTAGCTAGGTGGCTAGCTAGTTAAGCCAGCTGGCTAGCCGGATGACTATCTAGATAAGTCAGCAAGTTGTCAGCTGGTTAGCAGGCTGGCTATCTAGGTGTCTGGCAATTAAGCTGACTGATTACAGTGTGGTCAGGTAGGTGGCCAGCTATGTAAACCAGCTGGCTAGCTGACTGGACAGCAGAGTGGCTGGTAGTTAACCAGCTGGCTATCTGATGGTCTAGCAAGCTGGCTGGCTATTTAAGCTTACAAGTCGGACGAGTAGTCAGCCAACATGATAAATGAGGTAAGTAGTCAGCCGACTCATCAGCTAAAAAGTTGTCACCTAGATAACTCGTTAAAAAACTAGTCAAGCCAGCTAGTTAACTCATTTCCCAACAAATTAAAACAGTCAGTTAACTCATTAACCAACTCGCTAAGTCAGCTAGATATCTCATTATCCAAGTAGTTAAGTGAGCTAACTAAGTCAGTTAGCTAAATAGCTAGCTAGCTAAGTCAGTTAACTCACTAGTTAGTTAACTATTTAAGTCAGCTACTTAATCTTCTACCCAACTGGTTAGACAATTATTAAGTAAGCTAGTTTTTCAGCTAGTTAAATAGTTAGTTTACTATTTAATTCAGGTAGTTGTCAGCTAACTAACTAGTTAAGTCAGCCAGTTAAGTCAGCTAGCTAAATAGTTAAGTCAGCTAGCTAAGTCAGCTAGTTAAGTCACCTTTCTAAATTAGACAGCTGGTTAATACAGCTAGCTAGCTAGTGAGCTAATGGTTAGTTCAACAGGTTGAGTAAGGTAGTTAGGTAG
>NW_007060576.1:0-5897 GCF_000164805.1 Carlito syrichta | reverse complement strand
ATGGGCCTCCGATCAGGTCTTCTCTTTTATTTTTGGAGATTTCTTGTAGTTGTTTAATTCTGTCCTTGACTATTCCTGATTTATTGGCAGAGAAGCAACATTCCTCCTTAAGAAACAGGCATATTCCTCCCTCTTTTGCTGTTAATAGGTCTAGTCCCCGTCAATTTTGGAGGACCATGTCAGCCAGGGAGTCTAGTTGTGTTTGTAAGTCTAGGACTGTGTCTGCCACCTGTTGTATGTCCTCGATCAGTTGGGAGGAGAAGTGCTTGTAAAAGTGAAGCGAGGACCCCAGCCCTGCTGCCCCCGTTCCCATGGCTATGGTGATACCCAGCCCCAACAGCAGAGGTATGAGCTCAACTGCCCATCTTACTCGTGATGTTGAGGAGCCCACTAAAGGGACAGGCAGGCTTTGGTTACCGGGTGCTATTACAATGGTGGGGAGGAGGATGACAAGAATGCAGGACCTCGACCAGTTGGGGGGCAAGACCAGGTAGATGGTAGTGGTGCATAGGAAGGCAGTACCATTAAATGGGGGGCAGAGGGTGTTATTTGATTGGACCACAAGTGATTGTGTGCAAAGGCGGGGGGGCCTTCCGACCCCCAGAGTGCCGTTTCATGTTATACACTGGGCCGCGGGCAAGTCATGTGGGAGAGGGATGTTAAAACGTGGTAGTGAAGGTGTACATTGTGTTGGAGGTATAGGGAGTGTCCAATTTCCAGAGACCGGGACAGGGAGACCCAGGATTGGCCAGACTTGAGGCATAACCAGCAGTCCTTTGCTAGGTCAGGGTTAGTGAGGTTAAGTAGGGTAGGGGTTTGGCTAAGGACAGGAAGAAGTTCCGGATCTGTCTGATAAGGGCCCCAGGGTTTTGGGAGGTTGGGGCACACCAAGACTGGCCCATTGAAATGTTGAATGAGCCCTTCCATGACCCGCTTAGTGTTTTGCTATTCAGCATAATCTTGTGCCCCTCCCCCATCTGATCTCCCCACAGGAGGTCTGAGGTTCCAGCAGATTTTTTCTCCCTGTCTCCCGGGACAAGAATACCCAGAATGTTGTCCCAGGCTTCGTCCTGTCCAGCCCTGTTGTTTGGTTGGTCTGAGGCAGACCAAGCCTTGCTCGGAGCAAGATGCCTGGACAAAAGAATGGATGGATGAACATTCAGCGGGGTAAGGAGGTATTTTGTTTTGGGGTTTTGGTGGGGGGTCTTGCTCCCAACAGTGGACTGTGCCCCTATTGCCTGGGCAGCCCGCTTGGAAGTCTCTTAACATTGTTGCGGCCCGTATTTTTATGTTCCTAGTTGGCACAAAAATTTTTGATAATAGCACATACTAGGGATCAGCTGGTAGAGTCTGGGTTTTCCTGCAGAGATGCATTGGTTGCAAGTCCAATCAGCCATGCCCCATGATATTGTAAAGTTATTGGCTAGGCTTATTAATATGAATATGGTTAAACCGTAACTGGAGGTAAAATTGGGGGTTATTTTGGACTTTAAGGGAGGCATCTGATGAGAACAAAGCTTGTGACAATTAAGAGATAGGTAGTAGCTAACAGAATTTTTGCTGCAGGCGGCCAGCTTGTGGGTGTTGAGCAGGTGAGTAATATAGTAAGTAGAATGGCGATCTGTGTTGTATCCAGGGTGTTGGGTTGGATATGGGTTGGGATGAGTGGTGACTCGAGACAGGCGAAGTTTAAGTGGTTGGTCTGGAACCTGGGAGCAGGTGTACCTGTGGGTGGGTAGACAAGTATTATTATGGGTGGATTGTGAGGAAGGAGGGGTGGCAGTTTAAGACGGGAAATGTGAATCCATGGGGTAACCTGACGTTGGGCTGTGATAAGTTTTGCTGCCGTGGGAGTGGATAAGACTACTTGAAGAGGTCCAGAACACTTTGGGTTAAGGTGAGTTTTAGTTTCCGGGTCAGAAAAATAGACCCATTGTCCAGGAATAAGAGGTGGGATTTGACCATTGGACGAGAGAGGTAAAAGGAGGTTTTGATATTCCCAAATGTGGGAACGAATGAAGGACAAGAGGGGGTAAAGTATGTGATTGGGTGTCAGAGGGGTTGCAGTGGGGATTCCTGGGGGCAGCACTGGACAGCCGTACATCACTTCAAAAGGCGAGAGTTGGGACGGTTTTTTGGGGAGAACTCGCATGCGGAAAAGGGCCAGTGGGAGGAGGGAGACCCAGTCTCGATGGAGTTTGAGAGATAATTTGGTGAGAGTGTCTTTGAGGGTGCGATTGGCTCACTCAACCTTTCCGGACAATTGTGGGTGGTATGAGATATGGAAATGCCAGTTAATGTGGAGGTTGGTTGTTAGGGATTGTACCACTTGTGAGGTAAATTAGGGTCCGTTATCAGACTGGAGAAATAAAGGGACACCAAACCTAGGAATTATGTGATTTGCAAGGATGGATCCTACAGTTGTTGCTCATTTGTTTGTGGTGGGGTATGCCTCTACCCATCCAGAAAAGGTATCGACCAAGACGAGGAGGTATTTGATGTTGCGAACTGAGGGCATGACAGTAAAGTCAACCTGCCAGTTCATCCCCGGAAGCTGGACCCGGGCCTGATGTGTGGGAAATGTTCCCGGTTTTAAGTGGGTATTGGGATTAGTTAGCTGGCAGATAGAACATTGAGAGGCAATGGTTTTTATAAGCTTTATATGGTGGGGGCTGAGGGTGAAGAAGTTTTTTTAGGAAAGACATTAGAGCAGAGGAATTGGTATGGAAGATTGAGTGTAGATATGGGATGAGGTCGGAGATAGAGGGGGGGTTTGGCGGTGATGAATTAGTGGGAGGCGTATGGCTGAGACCAGGGCAGGTAATAGCTGCCATAGTGGGGATGGACCCCGAGGTTACTTGTTGGGCCACGCTGGGGATGGACCCCAAGGTTGCTTGTCGGGCCGCGTTATCTGCCCTGGAGTTTCCCTGAGTTATGAGTGAGGAGTCAGACTGGTGGGCCTTGCAGTGAGAAATGCCAATGTTGGTGGGAAGCAGAGAGGCGGTGAGAAGGTTGAAGATTAGTTTAGCATTACTGCTGAGCCTTTGGTAGTCAGTAACCCCCTTTCCTTCCATATGGCAGAGTGGGAGAGGAGAATGAGGAAAACATATTTGGAGTCAGTGTAGAGTGAGAGGGAGTGTCCAGCTGCTAGCTGGAATGCTCAAGTGGAAGCTATAAGTTCTGCCTGTTGATTAGTGGTGCCTGGTGGGAGAGGTTTTGCCTCAATGATGTGTGTAATAGAGGTGATAGCATATCCCGCAAACCGGGACCCATTGTGTAGGAAGGAGCAGCCATCAGTGAACTAGGTATAGGAGGGGGAGGGCAAAGGGCCCTCCTGGATGTGAACCGGGCAAGGGAGGAGAGCCTCCACAGCTTCTATACAGTCGTGGGTTGGTGGGGCCGTGGAGGAAGGGAGCAGCGTGGCTGACTTTAGGGGTGCGCAAGTTTGAATGAATATGGAGGGATCTTGTAAAAAAAAGACAAGGAGCAATAGGACTCGACCGGGGGGTAGCATTTGAAGGCCTTTGTAGCTTGGGAGGTGCTGTAGATGGTGGGGGGAGGTTACTGTGATAGGGGCCCTGAAGGTGAGTTTTTTGGATTTGCACACCAGCATGTGGGTGGCAGACAGCACTCGCAGACATGGGGCCCAGCCTTGGATGGTGTGGTCTAACTGCTTTGGAGAGATAGGCCACTGGGGCGAACGCTTGTCCATAAAGCTGCCCTAGGACTCCCAGGGCCACCCCTTTGTTTTTGTGCACATATAAGATGAAAGGTCGGTGTATATCTGGCAGATGGAGAGCGGGGGCCTTTATGAGGGCTTGCTGAAGGGCAATAAAAGGTTGTTTGATGGAGGAGGGTGTTAGAAGAGGCTCATTGGGGTCTCCCTTCATGAGAGTATAGAATGACTTTGCAAGTAGGGTAAAGTTGGGAATCCATGCCCGAAAGTATCCAGCCAGTCCCAAAAATGATTGGATTTCCTCTTTAGTCTTGGGTTTATTTAGGGATTGGATTAGGGCTTTTTGGTCCACCGTTATGGCCTTTTGTTGGTATGAGATGGCTACCCCCAGATATGTGACTTGTGTGGCAGACAGTTGGACTTTTTGAGGGGATACCTGATATCCCTTTTCTGCTAGAAAGTTAAGAGTGAGTGCAGTGTCCATTTGAGAATCAGCTAAGGAAGGGCTACACAGGAGGAGATCATCCACATACTGAATAAGGGTGGATTTGGTAAGTGAGAGAGACTTAAGATTTGCTGCTAAGGTTTGACCGAACAGGTGGGGGCTATCTCAAAATCCTTGTGGCAGGACTGTCCAGGCGAATTGTTGTGAATGGCGAGATGTTGGGTCAGTCCATTTGAATGCGAAGATGTTTTGTGAGTCCGCTGCCAGAGGGACGGTGAAGAACACATCTTTAAGGTCCAGGACTGAAAAGTGAGTGGCAGTCAGGGGAATTGAGGATAGAATGGTATAAGGGTTGGGGACTAGCAGGTGAATGGGGATGACAGCCGCATTAGAGTCTTAGATCTTGTACTAAGCGGTAAGTGTTGTCTGGTTTTCATACTGCTAAAATGGGAGTGTTAAACGGGGAGTTGGTAGGGCGCAGATACCCCTTCTGTAATAAAGAGTTCATGACAGGAAGAGAGTATTGCAGTTAGTTGGGGTAGGCAGAGGAGTTTTTGAGCTGAATGTGAACTGGGGGCCATGCGCTAGGGAGGGGGAGATTACATCCCATACTTGGGGATTTACTACAGAAGAGGGTAAAGGAGGAAGTGAGTCCGTTGGGGACTCTTCAGTAGTGAGAAGTGCCAAAAGTGGGTTTGTGGGGGATGGGTTGGTAAGGGCTGGACTTGGGTTAAAGGTGATAGACGCCTGGAATTTGGCTAGAATGTCCCTACCCATAAGAGGTACGGGACATTGAGGCAGTACCAAAAAGGAATGAGTGAGGGGGACATTTGCAAAAATGCATGTAACTGCGGGAGTTATGCGTGGAGTGATGGACTGGCCCCCTACCCAGACTATAGAGGACTTAGACAGGGAAGTTGGGCCCCCAAATTCTCATATGGCGGAAAGGGTGGCTCCGGTGTCCAGGAGAAAATGGATGGGGTGCCCATCAACCATTATAGTGACCCTGGGCTCCCGACGGTTTGAGATTTGTGTCGAGCAGGGAGACCCCGGGCCCTGTCATTCCAAGGTTGCTGCCATACCCAACAGGTCTAAAGCAGGATTGGGGGTTGACCCAGTCCCTATTTGGGGACCAGGGCAGTCCATTGCCCAATGTCCTGCCTGACTGCACTTGGGACATGGTTTTTGGGGCACTCTGGGGTTGGGACATCCTCGTGCCCAATGTCCTGGTTGCCCACACTTGAAGCAGGGTCCTGGTGGTTGTCGCTGGGTTTGGGCATTGCCACCACCTTGGGTGACACCAGAGGAACCCTTAGCTCCCTGGAGGGCCTGGGCCAGCATCTGTTACTTATGTCTTTCTGCCTTTTCATCTCGGTTGTGGAACACCTTAAAGGCAGTTGCTAGGACATCATGTTGGGGAGTGAGGGGGCCTCTGTCAAGCTTTTTTAGTTTTGGCCTAATGTTGGATAGCTTTGTGAGAAAAAATATGTCATTGGGAGTTGCCGGCCATCAGGGGAATCTGGATCTATGTGGGTATACTGTTGAAGCGCCCTAGTGAGTCGACTGAGAAAGTTAGAGGGATTCTCATCTCTGTCCTGAATAACTTCCTGAAGTTTTTTGAAGTTAACTGCTTTTTGAGCAGCCCTATGCAGCCCAGAAAGGAGGCAAGTAGAGAAGCGATCCCTGGACTTGATGCTGACAGGAGAGTTATAGTCCCAGACCGGATCCTGGTCTGGGACAGCCGCTGTACCAAGGGGGTGAGCTGGGGTGGTTTGG
>NW_007060575.1:0-796 GCF_000164805.1 Carlito syrichta | reverse complement strand
TAGTTGTTCTGAGGAACCTAACGGACTTGCAGTGCCCAATACCATTCACAACTTTTTGGAGTACCAGAATGTTGCTGGAGTCATGAAATGACTGATTCATAATATCCAAATGCTAAATTGCTCTGAAACATTTGGGAGTTGAAGGCCATGTAGTGTCCTGTATGTGAGGACTATCATTCCCTTGATTCTTGTTTTGAAACCCTGATTGTTGTTTAGCTCTTAGTAAGAACTCATGTAGATTTATTAATAGAGGAACTGTGGAAAACTGATTTCTTTTCTTTTATTAGCAAGAGTCCATGGAGTTTCCTGTATATGAGGATTGCTATTACTCACATTCATGCATCAAATTCCTGATTCTTTTTTAGCTGTCAGCAAGATGCCCTGTAGATTTTCAGGACTGAGGACTCGTGTAACCCAGATCCCTTATTTTTAGCAACAGCTGTGCAGTTACCTGTATATGAGTACTCCTGTTCACAGATACATGCGTCGAAAGCTTGATTCTGGTTTAGATCTTAGGAAGACGGTGTATATTTTTTGGCGATTGAGAAAACATGTCACCCACATTCCTTATGATTTTGTAGGAAAAGTCAGTGCATTTGCTTGTATATGATGATTTCATTTCCCAAGTTCATGCTTCAAAATCTCAAATTCGTGTTTAGCCCTTAGTAAGAAACCCAGAAGTTTTATTGGGATGGAGGACACGTGTAAACCAGATTCCATATTCTCCTTTAGACATAGACAGTGTAGTTTCCTGTATATGAGGACTCCCATTATCCAGATTCCTACTCCCAAATCC
>NW_007060574.1:0-399 GCF_000164805.1 Carlito syrichta | reverse complement strand
GAATGAAATGGAAAGAAATGGAATGGAGAGGAATGAAATGGAATGGAGAGGAGTGGAATGCAGAATAATGGAAAGGAGAGGAATGGAAAGGAATTGAATGGAATAGAATGGAATGGAATGGAATGGAATGTAGAGGGACGGAAAGGAAGGGAAGGGAATAGATGGAATGGAGAGGAATGTATGGGAATGGATGGAAGGGAAAGGAATGGAATGGAAAGGAATGGAATGGAATGGAGAGGCAAGGAATGGAATGGAATGGGAGAGGCAAGGAATGGAATGGAATGGAATGCAGAGGCAAGTAATGGAATGGAATGGAATGGAATGGAATTGAATGGAATGGAGAGGAATGGAATGGAATGGTATGGAATGCAGAGGCATGGAATGGAATGGAATGGAATG
>NW_007060573.1:0-678 GCF_000164805.1 Carlito syrichta | reverse complement strand
TGGCCGGGAGCGGCCACTGCACTCCAGTCTGGGCGACAGAGTGAGACTCCAAAAAAAAAAAAGTGGTACATATACACAATGGAATATTACGCAGACACAAAGAAGGACAAAATCATGAACTTCACGGCAACCTGGATGAACTTAGAGTCTATAATACTGAGTGATTTATCACAGAAACAAAGAGATGAGTATCACACGTTCTCACTCATAAGCGGACCTTGAACAATAATTATAATACTATAAGAAGGGATTGGCAGTTGAGGGAAACTGCCAGGGGAGGGAGGGGCATCCCTCATCAACAAGGGTACCTGCATAATCAACGTTTGTATACCTAACCCTGAATTGTACCCCACATCTTTATAATTTTAAAAAATGGATTTATTTTTTAAAAAATTTTATTATTTATTTATTTATTTGAGTTGAAGTCTCACTCTGTCGCCCAGGCTAGGGTGCAGTGGCCGCTCCCGGCCACCGCAGCCTCGACCTGCTGGGCTCTGGCGATCCTTTCCCCTCAGCCTTCCAAGTAGCTGGAACTACAGGTGCGCGCTACTATGCCCAGCTAATTTTTGATTTATTGTAGAGATGAGGGTTCACACCAAGTTGCCCAGGCGGGTCTCAAACCCACGGGCTCAGGCAATCTGCTCACCTCAGCCTCCCAAAGGTGCGGGATTACAGGCT
>NW_007060572.1:0-417 GCF_000164805.1 Carlito syrichta | reverse complement strand
TCTGACTTGACCACAGTTAAAGCAAGACTGCAATGAGATATTCTTTTGTTTATTACTTATTTAATTTTACTTATATTAATTATTTATATATTGTTTATGTATTACTTATATTATTTATTACTTATATATTATTTATATTGCTTATATTGCTATATATATACTGCTTATATTGCTTATATTACTTGTTTTACTTATATTACTTATATTATTTACATATTACTTATGTATGACTTATATTATTTATATTACTTATATATTCTTTATATATAGCTTATATGGCTTATATATATTGCTTATATATATTACTTATATATTTATATTACTTATATCACTTATACTTTACTTATATACATTTGTTTATTATTACTTGAGCTTTCTACATTTCTATAAGGAAAAGAAAAGTGTGACTAAGTTCAG
>NW_007060571.1:0-886 GCF_000164805.1 Carlito syrichta | reverse complement strand
TTAGCTAGATAGCTAGCTAGGATGCTAGCTAGTTATTTCAGCTAGTAAAGTCAGCTGGTTTGCTAGGTAGCTAGATAGTTATGCCAGCTATTTACATCAGCTGGCTAGCTAGTTAAGTCAGGAAGTTAAGTCAGCTGACTAGCCACCTGCCTATCTGGGTAACTAGCTAGTTAAGTCAGCTGGAAAGCTAGCTGGCTAGCTAGTTGTGTCACCTAGTTAGGTCAGCTTGCTAGCCAGCTGGTTAGCTAGAAAGTTAGGTAGTTAAGTCAGCTGGCAAGCCAGCGGTTTACTGAGGTAGCTAACTAGATAAGTCATCTGGCTATCCAGCTGGCTAACTAGGTAGCTAGACAGTTATGCAAGTCTGCTAACCAGCTGGCTAGTTAGTTCAGTAACCTAGTTAAATCAACTGGCTAGACAGCTGACTAGTTGTGTAGCTACCTAGTTATGTCAGCTGTCCAGCCAACTGGCTTCCTAATTAAGTAACCTAATTAAGACAGCTGGTTATACAACTGGCTAACTAGGTAGCTAGCTAGTTATGTCAGCTGTCCAGCCAGCTGGTTAGTTAGTTAAGTCACATAGTTAGCTGTCTAGCCAGCTGGCTACCTATATAGCAAGCTAATTAATTCAGCTGACTAGCAAGCAGGCCACCTATTTAAGTCAGCTAGTTAAGTCAGCTGGCTTGCCAGCTGGCTAGCTGGTGACGAACTAGGTGAGTCAGTTGGCTAGGCAACTGGCTAGCTATTTAAGTCAGTTAGTGAATTCATCTGGATTCCCACCTGGCTAGCTCGGTAGCTAGCTGGTTAAGTCAGTTGGCTAGTCACCAGGCTAGCTAGTGTTGCCAGCTAGTTATGTCAGCTCGCTAGCCAACCCACTAAATTATGTCAGC
>NW_007060570.1:0-954 GCF_000164805.1 Carlito syrichta | reverse complement strand
GCCAGCTGCCTATCTGGGTAGCTAACTACTTAAGTCAGCTGACTAGCCAGCTGGCTAGCTAGTTAAGTCACCTATTTAAGTAAAGTCACTAGCCAACTGGTTAGCTAGGTAGCTAGGTAGTTAATTCAGGTGGCAAGCCAGCAGTATACGTAGGTAGCTAGATAGCTACGTCAGCTGGCTAGCCACCTGGCTAGCTAGAGATGTCAGCTTGTTAAGTCAGCTGGCTAGCTAGCTGGCTAGCTAGTTATGTTAGCTACTTGAGTCAGCTGGCTAGCTGGATAAGTGAGCTAGTTAATTCAAGCAGCAAGACAACTGGCTAGCTAGGTAGCTACAAAGTTAATTCACCTGACTAGTCTGCTGGCTAGCTGGTTAAGTCAGCTAGTTAATTCAGCTGGCTAGCCAGCTCAATAACTCGCTTACTTAACTAACTAGCCAGCCGGGTAGCCAGCTGACTTAATTAGCTAGCTAACTACCTAGCCAGCTAGCCAGCTAGATTGCCAGGTAGCTAGCTATTTAAGCCAGTTTGCTAGCCATCTAGCCAACCAGATAGCTACCTAGTTAAGTCAGCTGGCTAGCCAGCTAGCCAGCCAACTAAATAGTCAGCTATTTAAGTTAGCTAGCTAGCCAGCTAGCTAGTTATGTAAGCTAGCAAGTCAGCTAAATATTCAGCTAGCTAGTTAAGTCAGTTCACTAGTCAGGTTGCTTTTCAAATAGCTAGTTACGTCAGCTAGCTAGTCACCTAGCTAGTCAGCTAGATAATTAAGTCAACTAGTCTGCTAACTAGTCAGTTAGCCAGCTAATTAAGTCAGCTTGCTAGACAACTAGATAGCTTGTTTGCTAACTAGTTATGTCATCTACATAGCCAGCTAACTAGTTAGCTAGTTAATTAAGTCAGCTAGCAAGCAAGGTAATTACTTGTGTAACTAGTCAGCTAGCAACTCAGCTAACTGGTAG
>NW_007060569.1:0-552 GCF_000164805.1 Carlito syrichta | reverse complement strand
CAGAGTTGATCCCTGTCATAAGGTTCTTACAGAGTTGTTCCTGTTTGTTTCCTGTCTTTCTTTGGGTTTTGGAGTTGGTTCATGTGTGTTTTTAATCTTTTGCCTGTACTCTTGTGAAGAATGCTGTTGTTCTTTTTTCTTTTTCTTCTGTGTTCAGTACTTTCTTAAGTGTTTCTTGTAGAGGTGGTCTGGTGGCAGTGTAGGTTCTTAGGGATTGGATATCTGGAAAAGATTTCAATTATCCCTCACTAATGAAGCTTATTTTGGCTGGGTAGGTTATTCTTGGTTGAAATTGTTTCTCTTTTAGAACTTTGAAGGTAGGGCTCCAGGCTCTCCTGGCCTGAAGGGTTTCTGTGGATAAATCTGCTGCTATTCTAATTGGTTTTCCCTGGTAGGTAATCTGACCTTTTCCTCTTGCTGCCTTTAGGATTTTTCTTTTTATAGCTATTTTGTTTGGGCGAATTATTATGTGTCTGGGAGTTGGTCTTCTCATTTGTTATCTTGCAGGGGTTCTCTGAATCTCTTGTGTTTGAATTTTTTCATCCTTAATGA
>NW_007060568.1:1643-2602 GCF_000164805.1 Carlito syrichta | reverse complement strand
CGCGCCCACCCCTCACGCCCAACTCCTCGCCTCATTGTTATTCTTACTATTATTTGTCGAACTTTATTATTATTATTACTTGGAGAGGTGGGGTCTGGCTATGTGGGCCCGGCGGGTCTCGAACTCCCAGCCTCCAGCGATCCTCCCGCCTCGGCCTCCCCAGTCGCTGGAATGACCCTGCCCAGCCTCAGTCTATGATTTATTATGATTATTATTGTTGTTGTTATTATTATTATTATGATTTGGAGAGCTGGGGTCTCGCTCTGTGGCCCCGACGGGCCTCGAACTCCCGGCCTCGAGCGAGCCTCCCGCCTCGGCCTCCCCAGGAGCTGGGATGACAGATGCCGTCACGCCGGGCTCATTTTCACATTATTATTGTAAGAATTACTATTATTCTTCTTATTATTATTGTGCTGGTGGTTATTATTATTTGCAAAGACGGGGGGGTCTGGCTCGGTGGGCCCGGCGGGTCTCGAACCCCCGGCCTCCAGCCCTCTTCCCTCCCCCTCGGCCTCCCAAGCACCTGAGACGACAGACCCCACACACGGGGCTAGTTTCCATATTATTATTGTTATTGTTATTATTATTATTATTATTATTATTATTGTAGAGGTGGGGTCTGGCTAAGTTGCCCCGGCGGGTCTCGAACTCGCGGCCTCCAGCGATCCTCCCGCCTCAGCCTCCCAAGTACCTGGGACGATGGGCGTCATCACCCCTAACTGGCTTTCACATTGTTATTGTTATTGTTATTGTTGTTGTTATTATTATTATTGGTAGAGGCGGGGTCTGGCTATGTGGGCCCGGCGGGGCGCGAACTCCCGGACACAGCGTCACCGCGCCGGGCGGGGTGGGGGTCGTGCGCGTGTGTCCCCCCAGGCCGCGGAGAGCGACACCTGCAACGTCACCCTCGAGGGTCTCGACCCCGACAAGTGCTACTCGCTCCGGGCCCGCGTGAAGAC
>NW_007060568.1:0-1115 GCF_000164805.1 Carlito syrichta | reverse complement strand
TGGGGAGGGGACGCTCCGATCGATGATTGATTATCGATTATTGATTATCGATTATTGATTATCGATTATCGATGGGTGGATCGATACGTCGGTGATAGACGGGCGGATGATGGGCGGACGGACGGGCCCACAGATGATGCCTGGGATAGGTGGGCGGGTGGCGAGGCCGACAGATTGATCAATCAGTAGGTGAAGATAAACAGGAGAGACGGATCGATCCATTGATCGATGATGGATCGATACGTAAGCAATAGATGCATAGATCATCAATGGACAGACAGACAGCTGTTAGACGGGAGAGGTGGGTGGCGGGTAGAGAGACCCATAGATTGATCCATAAACGGGTGACAGACACATAGGAGAGATAGATTATTGATCGATTGATAGATAGATGGACAGACCGATAGGTTGATCAATCAATAGGTGACAGATAAATAGGAGAGACTGGCTGATCCCTTGATAAATGGTGGGTAGTTCCACCGATAGATTGATCGAGAGAGACATCAATTGGTCCCCCTCTGTCTCTTGTGTCTCTCTGTCTCTCTCCCTCTGTCTCTGACTCTCTGTCTCTGTGTCTCTGTCTCTGTCTCCCTCTGTCTCTGACTCCTCTGTCTCTGTCTCTGTCTCTGTGTCTCTCTGAGTCATTCTCTCTCTGATCTCTTACTCTCAACCTGTGTCTCTGTCTCTGTATCTCTGACTCTGTCTCTTAAATCTGTCTCTCTATCTCTGTCTCTCCTATCTCTCTGTGTCTCTCCATCTCTGTCTCTCCTATGTCTCTGTGTCTCTCCATCTCTGTCTCTCATATCTGTCGTATCTCTCTCCATCTCTGTCTCTGACTCCTATCTCTCTGTCTCTCCATCTCTGTCTCTTATGTCTCTCTGTGTCTCTCCATCTCTGTCTCTCCTATCTCTCGGTCACTCTCCATCTCTGTCTCTATCTCTCTCTGTCTCTCAATCTGTCTCTTAGGTCTCTCGGTCTCTCTCCATCTCCGTGTCTATCTCTCTCTGTCTCTCCATCTCTGTCTCTCATGTCTCTCTGTCTCTCTCCATCTCTGTCTCTCCTATGTCTCTGTGTCTCTCCATCTCTGTCTCTCATATCTGTCGTATCTCTCTCCA
>NW_007060567.1:0-952 GCF_000164805.1 Carlito syrichta | reverse complement strand
GTGGCTTAGTCTGTAATCCCGCGCCTTTGGGAGGCTGAGGTGAGTGAATTGCCTGAGCCCTCGGGTTTGAGACCCACCTGGGCAGCAAGACCTCATCTCTACAATAAATCAAAAAAATCAGCTGGCATGGTAGCACATGCCTATAATTCTGGCTACTCGGAAGGCTGAGGTGGAAGGATCTCTGGAGCCCAGCAGGTCGAGGCTGCGGTGGCCGGGAGCAACTGCACTCCAGTCTGGGCAACAGAGTGAGACTCCAACTCAAAAAAAAAAAAAAAAAGGATGTAGGGTACAATTTTGGGGTAGGTGCATAATGGTCATTGAACAGGTGAAGTTTGTGCCTCTCATTGGTCCTCACTTTCACTTCACTTGGTTTGGGAGAAATGGATCCCTTTATCATTATTTAATGCTCTTCTTTGTCTCTTTTTACTGTTTTTGACTCAAACTCTGTTTTATTTGATGAAATATAACTACTTTAACTACTTTTGTTTGCTTTGGTTTCCATTAGCATGAAATATCTTTTTTCCATTCCTTTATTTTCACACTATGCCTTTACAGGTGAGATAAGCTTTTTGTAGGCAGCATACAGTTGGGTCATTTAAAATAAAATTCATTCAGCCAGTATATATCTTTTAATAGTTATTATACATATAGGAGAGCTTATTCCTGTCATTTTATTATTTGATTTCTGGTTGTTTTTTATTTCCTTTCTTTATCTGTTATTGTTTTTCATTGTGGTTTGATGGTATTCTGTATTGGTAACATTTGAGTTGTTTGTCTTCTTTATGTATTTTCTCTACTGGTTTTTTTTTTAATATTCTCATGTATTTTTATGATGGTAGTTATTGTTCTTCCACTTTTGGGTGTAGGACTCCTTAAGCATTTCTTATAGGGCTGGGCCTAGTGATGACAGATTCCCTTAGCTCATGCTTGTCTGTGAAAGACTTTTTCCTTT
>NW_007060566.1:0-579 GCF_000164805.1 Carlito syrichta | reverse complement strand
TTTTTTTTTTGAATTGGAGTCTCACTCTGTCACTCAGACTGGAGTCCAGTGGCTGCTCCCGGCCACTGCAGCCTCGACCTGTGGGCTCTGGCAATCCTTCCGCCTCAGCCTTCCAAGTAACCGGAATTACAGGCACGCGCTACAACGCCCAGCTCATTTTGATTTATTGTAGAGATGAGGTCTCACCAAGTTGCCCAGGTGGGTCTCGAACCCATGGGCTCAGACAAGCCACTCACATCAGCCTCCCAAGGCGCGGGATTACAGGCTGAGGCACCAAGCCCAGCTTGTTATTTTTTGAGTTATTGATAATGGCCATTCTGTCTGGAGTTAGGTGGTATCTCAGTGTGGTTTTGATTTGCATCTCCTTGATGATTAGTGAGGTTGAACAGTTCTTCCTGTGTCTGTTGGCTGCTCAGATGTCTTCCTTTGTGAAGTGTCTGTTCATATCTTTTACCCACTTTAATGGGGTTTTTTTTTTCCTGCTCTCAGCACGTTTGAGTTCCTTGTAGATCCAAGATGTTAAGCCTTTGTCAGACCTGGAGTTGGCAAATACTTTTTCCCAGTCTGTGGGCTGTCTCC
>NW_007060565.1:0-798 GCF_000164805.1 Carlito syrichta | reverse complement strand
GATGGACACAGGGAAGAGGGAACCTGCCCCAACCCACAGTTGACTGGACCCAGATTGGACACTGAGTTCTCCCTACCTCCACTAAGATGGACCTCTCTCATCCACTTTCTTGGATTTTGGACCAAGGACTCACACAATTTCCTCTTGAGAGACCCAAGAGATTAAAAAAAAAACACTCTAAGAGAACTATTACTATATGAATTCCTACCCCATGTTCACTGTATTTGTTTGCAGTGTTTGTACTTAGAATTTTGTTAAGTTTAATTTTTGTTTGTCTCATAAAATAACCGATTGCTTCCACAACTGCTGCTAGCAGTATGTGAATGTCAAGTAATAAACCCCTCCCGGACATTCCTTTGCTTAGCCTGCCTGCTGACATTCCACTCTGCTCATTTAGCAACTCCCCCGTCAATCACAGGTAGCTGAGCGGACCAGACCAATCCCAAGTGCCCCTGTACCCATTAGGAGAAATTACCCTATCATGTAAAAACAAGTTTAAAGTTCTTTCCCCTCCCTCTGTAATGATGTATAAAAACGGCTTGCCATGCTGGATCGGGGCTCTCGTCCCTGAAGCTGCTGCTTCGGGCGTGAGCCCAGACTCGAGCCTGAATAAAGACCCTTGTGTGTTTGCATCAGAGCTGGTTCTTTGTTGGTCTCTCGGATTCTGAAATTTGGGTTTAACATTTGGAGGCCCCAGCGAAATTTTTTTTTTATTCCAGAGACCTCCAACCCCAGCCTGTAGGGTCTCCATATGGGGGAGTGCACTGTATTGTCTGTCTGTCTGCTTAATTGTTACTC
>NW_007060564.1:0-803 GCF_000164805.1 Carlito syrichta | reverse complement strand
TAACCAAACCACCTTATTAGTGTGCTGTTCCTCTATACAAAGATATGGTTTACAGAGAGAAGAGAAGAAAAGGAAGAGGAAAAAAGGAACAATACAGTAGGAGTAGAATTAAGTCATTAAACTAACAGAATCAATGAAGCACACTCTGAGACATTTCTTTTAAGTCCAATGTCCTTTCAGTTCTGATTTCTAGTTTTCTTTTAAAGCTGGTAAATTAGTTTGTAGTTAGGGTCAGTTTCCCCTGGTCTGCTGTGAAGGACAGTTCAGATGACCCTCCGTGCATCACTCTGGCCTATGTCTTTTTCAAGCTTGTTTCTCCCGTCTCAGTATTGTTACCTTGAATCGCCAGCAGGTGGTGCTATCTCAGCTGCTCGCCCCAGAGGGGGTGGGGCCGGACAGGAACAGCAGAGGCTGAAGATGGCTGCGTGCCTCAGGGCAGACGGCAGGAGACTTATGGTGGACAGGACGTCTCAGTCGCAGGAGAGGTGGCAGCGATCCCAGCGGATCTTCCTTGTAGGGGCTTGAAGGACTGAAGTGGATCGCCTCCGGCCCTGTTGGTGCAATGTGCTATGGCTGCCATGGAGGCCGCAGCAGCAACGGCAGCCAGGATGGGGCTGGTGGTGGCAGCAGCGGTGCCGTTTGTGCTGCAGTGACTGTCCAGTTCGCTGCGATGCCCCAGCAGTGGCAACAGCCGAGCTCCATATGAAGAGCAGGCTGCGATGTTGGGGTCCACAGCCCCTGGTGCGAGAGTCAGAGACCCACTGCAGTTCTCCTTTGCAGAGGGTTTCACAGACTGGGTTGCC
>NW_007060563.1:0-411 GCF_000164805.1 Carlito syrichta | reverse complement strand
ATCTCCTACTTTGTTTAGGCGAATTATTATGTGTCTAGGAGTTGGTCTTCTCATTTGTTGTCTTGCAGGTGTTCTCTTAATCTCTTGTGTTTGAATTTTTGCATCACTGATTAGATAAGGGAAGTTTTCTCTGAATGATCTCATGGAAAGTTTGTTCCAGTGTGGTTTCTGTCTCTCTTTCTGCCTCAGGAAGGCCAATTACTCTTAGTTTTGGGCTCTTGAAGTAATTGCTCATCTCTTGAAGGTTTTGTTCTGTCTTTTTGAGCTTATTTTCTGTTTTTTTAAGAATTTGGGTTAGTTCTATATTTTGGTCCTCAAGCTCTGAGATTCTTTCTTCTTCTTGGGTAATTCTGCTTCCCATGCTTATCAGTTTGTTATTTATTTCATTCACAGTATTCTTTATTACTGTTA
>NW_007060562.1:240617-285372 GCF_000164805.1 Carlito syrichta | reverse complement strand
ACGTCATTGTACACCTACCCTTAACTGTACCCCACAAAACCATAATAAAAACTACTGATTTATGAAAAAAAAAAAAAAGAAAGTTTTGGTGGCCACTCTAAAATTTATTTAAATAAACTTTGTTGAAAATGTAAAAAAAAAATATGGTACATTTACACAATGGAATATTACATGGCCAGAAATAAGGACAAAATTATGGACTTCACAACAACTTGAATGAATTTGGAGTCTTTAATAGTCAGTGTTTTATCACAGAAACAAGAACTGAGTACCCCATGTTCTCACTCATAAGCGGACTTTGAACATTTATCATAATACTGTAAGAAAGGGATTGGCAGTAGCAGGACACTGCCAGGGGAGGGGGGCACATAGCATCACTAAGGTACTTGACCCAAACCAGGTGAAGTGGGGACCAGTGGGAGGCCCAAACTTCGCCTGTACATTGACCACTTATGTACCTAACCCTAAATCGTACCTCACATTTTTAAAATAAAAAAGAAATTATATATATAATTTCACTTTTAAAAATGTATTTTAATGTAGCAACTACAAAATTTAAAGTTTTATATGGGTTTGTGTTATATTTCTATTGGCAATAGAATATTTCTATAGAAAATATTAAATCATATTATGATTTAATAGATTAGCCTCGTGCAGTGTCCATCACATCCCCTTCTAAGGTTAAGCTGGAAAATCTGCATTCTGGTTGCATCTTTAATGCATGGGACTTTATGGTCTTTGAAAATTGTCACCTTATTAATCTGCAAAACCCACTAAGGGAAGCACAGAGTTCAGATCAAGCATGACGTACGTTAGAATTTGTTTTTCAGGAATCACAAAGAGTCTTATTTTTAAATGTCTTTATATGTCATGCTTGAAGAAGAAATTAAATTGCAGTTTCTTCCTCCCGAGTGTTCATTAGCAATGCTCTAAACACCCAGCCCTAACAGTTACACAGCCATTTGGGAGAGTCTGAGCACAGCCTGTTCCCACTGCCCTTCTTCCCTGCGACTGTTCTGTGAGTGTGGTCAGTCCTGTGCTCCTGCTGCACTACTTGCACACCGCTGTCTTCGCCTGCTTCGTCCCTTGGATAGATTTCTGTATGAAGTGCTGAGGATCAGGCAGAAAGAACTATTCCACGAAACATGACACTTCACAGCTACTAAAGACCTCAGATACCCACCAGTCCCATCTCCCAGGACAGGGTGGGAACTTGTGAGCAAGGCTGCATGCTTGGTATCAAAGCAGGCGTGGGAGACAGGAGAAAGCTTGTCCATGGAGACAGCTCATGCCCAAAGATGGCAGTTCTGGCAGCCTTTGTAGCTACACAACATCTCTTAGTGCTAGTCATCGCCAAAGGAGATCAGCTCTAGCCGTCACTTGGACCCAAGGATGACAGTGAATGCTCTGAGAGGCCCCAATGTTGATTAAATCCTCTTGGACATCACCCTTCTCTCTTCCTGAAGGAAATTAACTGATTTTTCCAATATGTATGGTCCCCCTGCCCCTGCTGATAAAAACATAGTGGGTGGATTCATATCACCATGAGTTGAGGTTGAAATGTATGGACAGAAAAGGAAATAATGATGATCTTGATCATAATAAAGACTAATGAGGGAGAGCTCCTTCTATGCTGGGTATCTTATCCCCAGTGGCTCATTTATTCCTGCAAACACACTATTCTGCCCCACTTTTTAACGATGACCAAGCAGAGATACAGAAGGATTAAGTAGCTTGCCCACAGTCCCATAGCTAAAGGGTCATGAGGTCAGGCACAAAAGTGAGCTGTCTCCCTCCAGAGGAAGTACACCCAATCCTTACAGAACACATCCTCCAAGTAGTGATGGCCTTAGTCTAGGTTTGGCATAAAGAGAGAGAAATTAATGGCAGAAGGCAAAACATGCAAAAGTTGACACATCAATGAGCACCAAGACCAGAGCTGTCAGAGACCCTGTGCTTCCCAAGAAGTAAGCGCTCATGGACAGCCTCCTGGGAGTCAAGGGTGAGGAACAGAGACTCCCAGGAAGGGATGGTAGTCCTCCCATGTGTCCACAGATAGAAATGAAACTGAGATACAGAAACTGTCCCAAAGTGGGGTGTGCCATCTTGTGTCCCATGGAAACTAATAAATGGATGCTGGAAGAGCCAACACATGTCTTTAAGGCCTAAAAGAGGGACAGTGTTGGGGGAACTCCAAGGGGAGTTACAAGGATTGTCCCATCTTTTGTCTTGAACTTCAAAGAGCTCCCACCTAGGGGGAAGAGGGAGTCTCTTATCCTATTCCTCCATATCCACCACACGGAGCCACAGCAACAGTCCACACCCTCAAGACTTCCATGCATGGAGCACCTGTGCTTGGCTGGATGAACAGTTGAGGGATCCCAACTCTTGTCAGGTGTAAAGTCACAGGAGACAAGGGGTGGGTGGTGATCACAAACATGGCTGCTGCTTCCTCCTGCCTGTGGGGGCTCTCACACCCTGCATGAGTGCATCTCACATGTAGGCTGTGTTAGAAGTGAATATCCCCTCCCACATTCATGCTGAAAGTTAATTGTCAGCTGGGCATGGCAGCTCATGCCTTTCATCCCAGCACTTTGGGAGGCGGAGGTGAGAGGATTGCCTGAGTCCAAGGATTCGAGACCAAACTGGGCATCTTGGCAAAACCTTGTCTCTACAATAAATCAAAAAATTAGCTGGGCATAGTGGTGCACACCTGTGGTTCCAGCTACTAGGAAGACTAAGGTAGGATGATCTGAGCCCAGCAGGTCGAGGCTGCAGTGGCTATGAGTGTGCCACTGCACTCCAGCCTGGGTGACAGAGTAAGACTCTGACTCCAAAAAAAAGAAAAAGAAAAAAGAGAAAGTTAACAGCCATTGTCACAATGATAAGAGCTGGGAGCTTTAGGGGTGATTGGACAAGGAGGGCTCTACCTCCTGAATGAACTAATGTCTGTGTTATGAAAGTGTGCTCACCATCGTGGTAGCGAGTTCCTTATAAAAGGACAAGTGTGATGCTTGTGCATACTCTCTTTCTCTCGCTATCGCTCTCTCTCTCTCTCTCTTCCCTCATCTCTCTCTCTCTCTCTCTCTCTTTCTCTCTCATCCCCTCTTACCCTCTCTCTGTCTCTCTCTGTCCTCTTTCTCTCTTCCTCCTCTGTCTGTTCCTCTCTCCTCCCCTCTTGCCCTCTCTCCCTCTGTCTCTTTCTGCCCCCCCCGTCTCTCTGTCTTTTTCTCTCTCTCCTCCCCTCTTGCTGTCCCATACTCTCTCTCTCTGTCTGTCCTTATCTGTGTGTCTCTCTCTCCCCCATCTTGTCCCCATCTTTCTCTTTGTTTCTCTCTCTATCCCTCTCTCTCTGTGTCTGTTTCTCTCTGTGTCTCTCTCTCCTCTCTCTCCCCTCTTAAACTCTCTCTCTCTCTCTCCCCTCTTAACCTCTCTTGCTCTGTCTTCTCTCTCTCTTTGTCTTTCTGTTTCTCTCTTCCCCCATTTGTCTTTTCTCTCTCTGCTCTCTCTCTGTGTGTCCCCCTCCCTCCTCTCTTTCTCTGTTTCTCTCTCTGTCCTCTCTCTCTTTCCTCTTTCTCCCCTTGCTCTCTCTCCTTCCCTCTCCCCCTCCACCCTCCCCCTTCACCCCAGGATGTCTCCCAACATGTTATGTCACAGTAAGAAGGCCATTGCAAGATCTCAGCTCCTTAATCTTGGACTTCTCAGCCTATGGTGCTGCAAGAAATACATTTCTGTTCTCTATAAATCTCTTATAGCGGCACAAAGGAACTAAGACAGAAAATTGGTACCAAGGAAGTAGGCTGTGCCATGACAAACCATTTTTGTATTGCATACATATATCAAAATCTCATGTTGTCCTTTATAAATGTAATGAGATGATGATCTGTCCACTAAAAAGAAACGAACTGACATGCCTGCTGGTCTCCTGGCCTCCACTGACAGCCTCTCTTGCCCATGCCCTGTTCCCCGCCCCTGGCTACATCCTGCCTTACGTGTGAAAAGCCAGGGTGTTGTATGAAACAATAAAGAAGCGCAGTTAGTTGAGGGTCTAGACTAAGAGAAGTCTGAGTAATCTATCAAACTGACCTAAAGAGGAACATGGTCTGAGGACGAGACCAATTTGAAGATGAGGACCAAGCAATGTGGGTAAGCCAAGATTGTCTACAAATCAACGACAGAAATCGCTTCAATATTGCGGCTTCAATGCCAGCTCCAAGGTCCACATCCGTCAGAGCATCTTGGCCTCCCCAGCCAGTGAGTGATTCCAGTCCAGGTCTGCAGACCCGTCACCTGCTCCCATGTTAGACCCATCACCCACAACTTTAGACCCATTACTCATGCCTGCATTTGCAAGGCCAGGGATAAAGCTGAGCCTATTTCCCAGGTGACATGGGAAGGGACGTCCCGATCTATCACGTTCCTGCCAGTACAAGTGATGAAGGCAGCAGTTCTTGGAATGCCTTGTCTGCCCAGTGTGACCTCCAGACACCTATCTCCACCACCCCACATCCTGATTTCCTCTCCCAGGTTTCCTTCCAGCAGAACAAAATTCACAAAAGGGACCATTCCCTCCAGGTGAAAATCCATTCAGGATGGGCCATCTGTCTTAGAGGGAATGGAGTATCCTGCCATTGCTGGAAATTGTATTTCTACTCTGCGAGATGAGAGGTGAAACACAGCTGACCTCCAGCCTCCACATCAACAAAGAGAAAAGTAAAAAATGAAACAAATAAAACAAAAAGCAGCCATCACGGCAGAACTCCCCATCCCCAAGGAAGGGACAAGGTCCTGAGCACACCATTCTCCATCCAGTTCACCATCTGGCTTTCCATTTCTGTTTGGTGGGATCTGTGGTTTAGGGGCTAGATAGTGGCCTGGATGCCTTTGGGGAGGAATGGCTTTATGTGGAGACCACAGTGGGGAGGGGGAGCCTCACTGTGCCACTGTGCACATCCTGGGGGGGGGGGATGCACCCCCTACGGGAGCCCCTGACTGCTGTGATGCTGTCCTGTGAATAAGAAAGAGAAGACTTGCCCCATGAGATAATGCTGTGGTGTTCCACACTGTTCTGCAGACCGCCCCCAAGACAGAAAACCTGTCTTGGGTGTAACTTGATTTTCAGAATTTTAAACATATCTCCAGGTCCAGATAGTGTGGTAAGTTTGGGAATGCCTGGATTATATGTTTCTACAGAAAGCATGAGCCCTGCATTTCATCCTCTTAAATGATGGGGAATAAACAAGGAATCAATTAAGAACAAACAACAAAAAAACAAACCAGGTCCTTGGGAAGCTTGCATAGGACTAGAGAGATGTAGAATTCCTTGCAAATGGTGCCCCCCAGGTGTTATCTCTGGGTCTAGGGAATGCGCCCTGGATCCACCACACTCAGCTGCCTGAGGGTCTTGCTCATCCAGAGGAAGACTCCACCCCTCATCCTCTCCAGTCATGGGCCTGGCTCCCCAGCCAATCAGCCCGCCTATGGGCATCTGCCTGCTCTTCGTAACTGGAGAGATTTCTCTGCTCTGTGTCCTCACGAAGCACTTCAGTTGACACATCTATGGAAAATGTTCGTTCCATAGCTTCTACCCCTATCTCTATTGGTCTCTCTGGCATTATGTTGATAAATTGCTGGGTTCCTTTTTATTTTGTGTGTATTAATTACTTGTGTTTTTGCATTTTCATTTTATATATGTTTTCAAGTGGTAATAAACTCATAAGTTTCAAATTTTAACAACTGAAGAGGATGGAACGTGCATTTCATTTCTAACCCTGCCCTTGGCCTTCTTCATGTTTCTTGAGCTATTTTATGCATGTGTATCACATCAATCCCAAAAGTCTTAACATATGCTCAATTACTCTTCTCTTTTAACTCACACACCAGGGACAGGATATGTAAGCATCGTCTGCACCTGCTCTGTTTGTGTGGCAAAACACACACACATGCATGCTCACATACACACATGCTCACACACACGCACGCACATACACGCACATATGCACATGCAAACACCATGACCACAGAGAAATTATTATTTTTAAGGTTTTTTTTAAAGCAAGAATGGAAATTTAATTTTTGTTGTACCTTTTCAACCTTTTTGGAAATAGTCAATTTTTTTTCCTAATATTGAAATTCTTTGCATTCCTGAAATAATCCCCTGTATAATTCTATTTAAAAGCCTTTATTGTTCTGTTTGTTGTTATTTATTTTAGGATTTTTGAATAAGCATTTATATGTAAATTAGTCTATAATTTACAATTTATTATGCAAATATTATGACATTTTGGTATCAGTGTCTTGCTTGTTTCACCAAAATATTTTGAAAGAAACACTTGTTTTTCTTGGGCCTGAAATATCTTTGGAATTTATCAACTCTTTACATGATAGGATTCTTCATTATTTTTTGAAGCTTGAGTCTTCTTTTAGTGAAACTCCTGGTTTCTTTGATCATCACCTGCTTGTTATGTCTCTTCTAGGTTTTCTGTCTCTTTTGAGACCATTTTGATATGTTGTATTTTGTTAGAAAACCGCCATTTCCTCTGAGCTTTCAGATATAATTGGCAGAGTGAAGCAGAGCAGTGTCTGATTTATAATTATCACTGGTACTATTTTTCCCGTGGAATTTCTTATTTTTTGTGTTTGTGCTTTTTTGGGTCCTATATACAAGGTGTGAATTTTTCTCTGAATTCTACTTTAGCAGCATCCCGAAGTTTTTGACATGAGCAATTGCTGTTATTTTGGTTGTGGTGGTTGCACTTACGTATAGATACTCTGACATTTTTATTTAATTTCTTTTTTCAGTCAGTGGTTGTTTGAGAGCACCTTAAGATCCCAGTGTTAAAGGCTTTGTGTTTTATCATTATGCTATTAAATTCTAGTTTTATTCCATTTGATCAGATGTTATTCTTTCACTGTGGTTTCCTTTATCTTCTAGGACCGTTTGTGTTATCACATTCTGTCACTGTTCTGTGATCACTTGAGACGTTTAGTCATTGTTTTCAGGATATACATTTTACTTATGTCTGTTTTTTGAGTCGGGGTCCCATTCTGTTGCCCATGCTGGAGTGCAGTGACAATCACAGCTCACCAAAGCCTTGACTTCCTGGGTTCAGGTGATCCTCCCACCTCAGCCTTCTGAGTAGCTGGGACTACAGTCTTGCACTACCCCACCCAGCTTTTTTTTTTTTGTAGTGATGAGGTCTCGCTGTGTTGCCCAGGCTGGTCTTGAACTCCTGGGCTCAAGTGATCCTCCCACTTCAGGTCTCCAAAGTGCTGGGGTTACAGGTGTGAGGCACCATGCTCGGTCTTCAGGGTATACATTTTAATATACTAAGTAGATAACCCTTATTGATTATTATATTTAAGCCCTCTGCATCTGCCTTACATGGCAGATGTAATTTGAAGACTCCCACTGCTAATATCTAGTTCTCATTAAACCACTTGTAGTTTTCACATTATTAATGTGGTGGCTGTGTTACTCCACAACTATCAGACTGCATAATTCACCCCTTGTTTAAATGTCTTTCTGTGTCTTGATTAATAATTTTTGGCATGGATTCAATTTAACCTGATGTTAAGATAAATTACCTGCTTTCTTTCTGTTGACACAGACTGGCTTATACTTTGCACATACTGCTACATTCAGATTTTAATTATGAATTTTATTCACATCTCTTGTCACAGAATAAAACTGGGTTTTCATTTTAATAGATGATTTCAGCCCATTTGCACTTACTGAAATGACAGTTACATTTAGTATTAGTTCTGTCATTTGATAATATGTTTTCTATTTTTATAGTTGAAAATTGCTTTCATATGGCCTGTGTGCCTTGTACATTTTTCTCTAATAATAAAGAGGATATATAATTCCATTTCAGAGGATTTCCTTGATAACATAACTTTACATCACACCTTTAATTATCTGATTTTTGGATAGCATCTTTTAATTGTCAATTATTAGCAATTATGTAATTGACACATTCCTTGTCTCCCTCTTTTGTATTCCTGTCCCTCATCTGATGTTAATTGATTACCATCTCTTTTCTGTCACTCAAATTACCTATGCGCATAGTCTTTTATTTGCAACCTTAACATCCTTGGACTCCACCATGAAGTATGATCAGCGCTCAACGCCACCTCCTGCCCTTCCTCTCATTCCCTCTAACTTCCTGTGAGTTGTGCCATCAATCCGAGTTAGACCCTGTAGCCCCTCCCTTCTTATCTGTCACTCGTCTCCATGTCCATGTTGGTGTGGTCCTCTGCCTCTGCCCTGTCCTTCATTCATTCCACACTCCACTATTCACACTTTGGAACATTGAACTGAGCGGATCCCTGGCATTCAAATCATACACAACAGGTCACTACACATGTGCTGTCTGGGAATTTAAAGACAAGGTCAAGGGTGTCTGCAGACAGCACAGTCAGATACCCAGCCGTCAGGTGGTTCCTTCCTTCCTGAGATCCCACCTGCAGCCTTCCTGCAGGGTCTTCCTCTCTCTCTATGATCTGCCAGAGGGGGTAAAATGTGACTTAAAAGGATAGCATGGCCCAAGAAAATCCCCTTGCCTAATTGTGCAGGACCATACGCTCTGCCCTGGGTCAGATGTCTGCCCAGGCCAGGCCTGGACCATCCCTGCACAGGCCAGGCCCCTAACGTGCTTTCTGACTGGAAAATCAGATTGCATTTTAAAGTTCCTTCATCCAAAATGGAAGTTTCCACCTTGACTTGTAATGCATAAGTTTTTCGAGAAACTTTTTGTAAAAACATGATGTCATATTTGCTGCACAAAGGAGAGAGGAAGGAGAGAGAACAGGAGAGGGGTGGAGGGGTAGGTGGGTGGGGGCGGATAACTGGAGGCTTCCCCAGACCGGCAGGTGCAGATCCCGCCCTCAGGCCTCAGCCTCACTCCAGTAAATGGCCACTTGAAGCTCTAACGGGAAACAAGGGGGAAGATGACCTCTACCAAGGCACAGATCAACAATGAGACTGTCCTCGAAGCAAAATTCAGAAGAAAGAGGGTCCTTTGCATTGTGGACACATGCGTGCACGCTCTCTGTTTCTGTCTCTGTCTCTGTCTTTCTCTCTCTGTCTCTGTCTCTCTCTCTCGTTCTCTCCCTCTCACTCTCTTCTTTCTTCCTCTCTGCCTTTCTCCCTTTCTCTATCTCTCTCTCTCTGCCTCTGTCTCTCTCCCTTTCTCTGTCTCTCTCTTCTGTCTCTGTCTCTCCCTGTCTCTTTCTTTTTGAAACAATGTCTCGCTGTGTCGCCTAGGCTAGGGTGCAGTGGAACAATCACATCTTACGGCAGCCTCAAACTCCTGGACTTGTATCCTCCTGCCTCAGCCTTCGAAATAGCTGGGGCTGTAGCCACACGCCACCATGCTCGGCTAGTTTTTGTAGTTTGAATTTTTTGTAAAGACAGGGTCTCACTCTGTTGCCCTGACTGGTTTCGAAATCCAGGCCTCAAACGATTCTCCCACCTCAGCCTCCCAAAGTGCTGGGCTGACAGGTGTAAGCCACCCCACTCGGCTGGCACATGCTCCTTCTAACACTGGTGGTCCCAAGCCTCTCAATCAGGACTCTGGACAAGCAAGATAGGTCAGAGTAGAGTCTTCATGCCTCTAAACCTCCACAGATTCTCTGTGCTTATTGTGCATTCTTGTACCTTCTGGCTCCAGTCAACTCATTCATTCATTCCATGTACTTAGTGCCTGACATTCCCAGGACACCACAGGGCGCTTCCTTGCAATGGCCCATGTGTTGAAGAGGAGGTCTACACCACGGCTCTGCTGGGTGCCAGGTTGTGGGCACAGACACATAACCAAGTGCAGTGCCCACACAGGGGGTTCTTCACTCCCATCCCCTCCACATCTGCAGGGCACAGCAGCAAAGACGCCTTCTGACCTATCTTCTTCCACCTGGGACCACCCTCTTGAAGGGACAGTGGGAAACAGCTCCATACCAGCTGGACATTTCCATTCAGGAAACTCCTGACGTGAATCCCAGATGTGCAGCTTCCCTGGCGTCTGAGCAGGACAGACTGCGTCTGAGCCTCAGAACCCACTCTGTGACCCCCAGGAGACCTCTGTGTGGATGAGGGGACCTGGTGGGCACAAGGGCAATGCATTCAGTCCCCTTGCATTTCTCCAGTCCCCACATTCCTCAGAGCCCCGTCAAGCTGCAGGTAATTCAGCTGGAAGCCCACACAGCAGCAGCCCTGGGGCATTCTTCTTTTAAGCCAACTTTTCTGAAGTATGATTCACACACACTCAAAAGCACCCATTCCAAGGCCACAGTTCATGAGTGTAGACAGAAGTCGCCACCACATGCACATGGCGGAACATCATTATATTACTCCCCCATGATGTCATGGCGCTTGGCAGCCCACCCACACCAGGCAGCAGTAGACCTCTCCATTGGAGACTTGGTCCACGGTCCACATCTTCCAGAACGTAACGTGCACTGCGCACGGCAGTGTTGCTGTGCACGTGGTAGCTTGGCCCTCTCACCATTAAGTAGGAACCCATGGTGGGAACGGACAGGTGTTTACCATTCACCAGTCAGTGCCCTGGGGGTTGTTCCCACTTGGAGCTGTTACTCAAAGGCAACTTTGAACACTTGTGCAGTGTTGAAGTGAACATGCTTTCATTTTCCTTCATTAAGTATCCAGGAGTCAATGGTTGAGTCATATGGGGGTGTGTGTTTACTTTAAAGAAACAGACATGCTGGTTCCCAAGCAGTTCTGCATTCCCTGTTCCCAGCAGTGTGGATGGGCAGCCACTCCCCCTTCCTGGCAGTGTGGACAGTCAGCTGCTCCCCCTTCCCAGCAGTGTAGACGGGCATCCACTACCCCTTCCGGCAGTGTGGACAGACAGTTGCTCCCGTTTCCCAGCAGTGTAGACAGATAACCACTCCCCCTTCCCAGCAGTGTGGAAATGGACATCTCCCCGTTCCAGCAGTGTGGACAGGCAGCCGCCTCTCCTTCCTGGAAGTGTGGATGGGCAGCCACTTCCCCTTCCCGGCAGTGCAGACAGGCAACCACTCCCCCTTCCCAGCAGTGTGGACAGGTATACACTACCCCTATCTGACAGTGTGGACGGGCAGCCACCCCCTCCTTCCCAGCAATGAGACAGGCAGCCACTCCCCTTTCCTGGCAGTGTGGACAGACATCCACTACCCCTACCCAGTAGTGTGGACAGTTAGTTGCTTCCCCTTCCCAACAGTGTAGATGGGCATTCACTACCCTTTCCTGGCAGTATGGATGGACAGTTGCTCCCCTTTCCCTGCAGTGTAGACAGATAGCTGCTCCCCTTTCCCGGCAGTGTAGATGGGCAGCAACTCCCCCCTCCCGGCAGTATGGACAGACAGCCTCTCCCTGTTCCCAGCAGTGTGAATGGATAGCCGCTCCCCCTTCCCAACAGTGTGAATAGGCAGCCGCTCCCCCTTCCTGGCACTGTGGACGGGCAGCTTCCCCCCTTCCCAGCAGTGTAGATGGGCAGCCACTCCCCCTTCCTGGTAGTGTGGACAGACAGCTGCTCCCTGTTTCTAGCAGTGTAGACAAGCAGCCCCTCCCCCTTCCCAGCAGTGTGGACAGGCATCCACTACCTCTACCCTGGCAGTGTGGACAGATAGTTGTTCCCCTTTCCCAGCAGTTTAGACAGATAGCCTCTCTTCCTTCCTGGCAGTGTGGATAGGCATCCACTACCCCTTCCCAGCAATGTGGACGGGTAGTTGCTCCCCTTTCCTGGAAGTGTGGATGGATAGTCACTCCCCCATCCCAGAAGTATGGATAGGCACCCATGTCCTGGTTAGAGCTGTGTGTCCCTGAGCTCTCGAGTTCTGTCCTTCCAGTGGGTAGGCAGTGGCTGCTCACACTTCTTCAGTTTTCTCTTTTCTGAAATCTTTCATCTTTCATTCTATTAGGGAAAATTGGCAGTTGAGAAAACTCGTAACTGAGAGACCTGCCTCTCTCTCTCTCTGAGAATGCAAAATCCAGGTAGAAAAAATCCAGGTGTGGCTAGGAAGGCCCCACCACCACAGGCCAACACGAGGCCTGCAGAAGAGCAGCCCGGGAAGGGAGGTCTCAGAAGGCAGGAAAAGGAGGTCTCAGGAGGCCAAGGAAGGGAGGTCTCAGGAGGCCAAGGAAGGGAGATCTCAGGAAACAAAGGAAGGGAGGTCTCAGGAGGCAGGAAAGGGAGACCAAGGAAGGAAACTCTCAGAAAGCCAAAGAAGGGAGGTCTCAGGAGGCAGGGAAGGGAGGTCTCAGGAGGCAGGGAAGGGAGGTCTCAGGAGGCAGGGAGGGGAGGTCTCAGAAAGCGAGGGAAGGGAAGTCTCAGGAGGCAGGGAAGGGAAATCTCAGGCGGCCTGGAAGGGGGATCTCAGGACACAGGGAAGGGAGGTCTCAGGTGGCCAAGGAAGAGAGGTCTCAGGAGGCTGAGGAAGGGAGACCATGAAGAGGAAAAGGAAGAAATCGCCACCTTGCTGCACACAGGACTGAGGTCTATTCTTGTTCCTTTTTTTTCCATGCTAAGAACATGAGCTTAACAAATCAGAAAAGGGACAAGACCCTTCCCTTTGTCTCCTCCTCCTCATCAAGTAATTCTAACTCCTATTCACATAAATTTGTGTTTATGAACTTTCTACAAGTGAATCATTGACTGTGTACACTCGAGTGATTTTTTTTGTTTTTGCCCAAGTATGCTGTCTCTCACATTAAGCTAGTTGGTGCCTGAGGCAGTCGTTTATTTCTGTTCTTGCTGTGTAGGCTTCCACCATAGGAGCCTGCCTTTGGCCTCTTGGAGGGGGAGCCCTGGGCTCTCAAGTTTTATACTCAGCTGTGCTGCCCCAAGGCTTCCTTTGTCACTGTCCTTGGTGCTGAGTGAGGCTGCAGGAGGAGAAATCTCTCTGAAACACACCACCATAGCCCTTGCTCTTTACAAAGCAAGTTTATGACTTGCTTCTGGGCTGGGTCGCCTCTGCAAGTTCTAGTGATGGCTGTGCCCCCAGGATCCTTGCCCAGTTCTCCACAGCCCCTGACTTCAACAGATGCTGGGCACCACCCGTGTCCTCACACCTCAGCATTACAGAGCCTGGCAGCCAGGCCTCAGGTGGCAGGAGGCCTCTGGCATCCAAAGTCCATTCTGCTCATGGCAAAAAGTGCTGAAGAGCCAGCATCTTCCCTGTACCCCTCGATCCTTGGCATAGAGATGCCCCAGCTCCCAATTTCCTCAGACAACACAACAGATCTGAGGTGCTTGTGCTATGCTGACCCATATGTGGCTCACACTGGAGCCGTCTGCATGGCAGATCCTTTGCCAACTGCCCACCTTCCTTCACCACATCCCACCCTGCAGGAGCTTCCTAGATCACCTCCCGGATTGTCTGCACACAACCCGATCCCTCCTCAGGATTGACCTTGGAAGGAAAACAGACTTCAATGTCCTTGACAAGGAATGTCAGGTGTGGGGTGTGGATGGGAACATGGACACAGGAGAGTCAGCTTCTTAGTTTGGTCAACCCCCTCCCTCTCCTTTGTATAACCAAAAACAAAAGAAAACAAAATGCAGTAAAAACTGTGATGAATGACCAAGGTGTGTGCGTGTACATAGTATATGTGTGAGACACACACACGCACATACACATATTGTTAAAGCCTTTTCCCCACAAGTTCCAGACACTCTTGTCAGGCAGCTGTTCAATTCTGATAAGCAAAACTCTCAGCTTCTCTCATATAAGACATGCTTTGAGTTGACAAGGTTCTGGTTGCCTAGAGATTATCTTGGTGATATGCTGACGGGTTTTTTCCATTTCTAAAGGAACTTATTTTGCTGCTCTTTTTGTAAAATACCAAGAGCTTTCTTCCTCTTAACAGGTTTCTTCTTTGGTTTTCAAAATGTGCTTGAACAGTCATTTGTACAGTAGCATCAACTGAGCTATCGGTTTATCTGTTGGTTTTCAGGTGTGTGTAGCACATAGAGTATAAACTCTTATTTTAATTCTTCTGCATTTGTGTGTTCCTATAGACCATAATACCAGAGGTATTTTATCACTGTAGAGTGAGGAAAGACTATCTTAAACATAAACAAAACATACAAGAAAAAAGTTGTTGACTTGGACTGCTCCAGCATCTGTCCATCAAAGACACCACAACATGCCTGAAAAGGTGAACAGAAAGCAGAAGAAGCAAAAAGAGCACTATTGCGAACTTCTAAAACTCAGTTAAAAAGACAGACCACCCAATGGGAAAATGGGCAAAAGACATCAACAAGCACTTGAAAAAAGAGTCATCTGGAGTGCTAATAAACTTATAAAGAGGTGCTTCATATCATTAGTCTTCAGGGAAGTGCAGGTTAAAACAAAAATGAGATGTCGTTAGACATATGCCAGAATGACCTCAATTAAACAAAACAGAAACCCTGGAAAATATCAAGTGTTCCTGAGAAGGTGAACAGAACAATTCAAACTCTCAGACTGCTTGTCAATGTCAATTGGTGCAATATTTTGGAAAAAACTGCAGAGTGGTATTTATTAAAACTAAACATACATATACCTCATGACACAACAACTTATTTTCAGGCATTTATGATGTGTACAAGAATGCTCATCAAAGCACTGTTAACAACGGCAAGAAAATGGAGCAACCCCTTTGGGTCCCCTCCCACTGTGGGCACTTTTCTGTCCTCTCAATGAATCCTACTTCCTAAAAAAAAAAAAAAACACACATAGCAAGAAAATGTACAAATCCACATACATATCAGTACTTGAGTGGATTCAAAAGTGCTTATATAGAAAAGGGAAAGCATATTCTCCCTCTTATGAACAACTAAATCAACTTTACAGATATCATGAAGCCAGATTCTGAAGAATGCATGCCCGACAACAACTCCATTTCTATGAAGTGTAGAAATGCTAATTCATGGTGAAAGAAGGCAGGATATTGATGACCTTTGTGGGGAAGGGAGGAGGGAGAGTGGCTGAGATCAGCTTCTCTGTTTTAACCCAAAGACTTAGCAAACCAACTAAGAATTTAAATCAGTGAGGGAAAACAAAGAGAATAATCCCAAAAGACAAACGTTTCTGTAGCAGCTGCCCAGGGCTGCAGTGATGAGATCATCAGACAAGAACAGTCAGGAAATTGCCTCACTCAATGTCAACGTTCAGAGTCCACTTGAAGTCCTGATTGATGCAAACAGAATGATAATCTGGGAGGTCATGACAGGAGAGAGCCTGTCACACTTTACACTTTGTCTGCAGAGGCCAAACTGCCCTACAGCACCGCCCTCTGTCCCATCCCTCTGGCCTGTCCAACTGTCTCGTCCCTCTATCCCATCCTTTTGTCCCATCCCTCCAGCCTGTTCCACTATTCCATCCCTCTGTTCCATCCCTCCTCTTTGTCCCTCCATCCCATCCCTCTGTCTCCCCCATCTCGCTCCTCCAACTCATCCCTCTATCCCATCTCTCCATTCTGTCCCTCTGTCCCATCTCTCTATCCCTGTCCCTCCAGTCTGTCCCTCTGTCCCTCCCTCTATCTCATCCCTCCATCCCATCCCTCTGTCCCATCCCTCTGTCCTGTCCCTCTGTCCCATCCCTCCCTCCAGCCTAACCCTCTCCGTGCCGCTGTCCTGTCGCATATGCAGTACAGCACTCACCATTCTCTGCGTTTAAGCAAGTCACATATTTATATGTTTGTGTTTGTCTCCTGCCTTCTAGAATATAAATTCCCTAAGGACAAGGACCCTGCCTCTGTTTGTGGGGTCTTTGAAAGAGCAGATGTTCTTAGTTTTAATGTAGTCTCGCCGGGATTTTTCTATGGTTTGCTTTCTCTGCATCTTATTTACAAAATCCTTTGCTGCCCAAAGATAACAACTGTATTCAGCTGTATCTCTGAAACATGTTGCATTTTAAATATTTTGGGGGGTTTTGAGTCGGGGTCTCTGTTGCACAGGCTAAAGTACAGTGGCATAATTACAGCTCACTGTAGCCTTGACCTCCTGGTCTCAAGTGATCCTCCGGCCTCAGCCTCCTAAAGTGGAATTACAGGCATGATTCACCACATCCAACCACATTTTAGCTTTTAAGCTGTGTCTTCAGTGCACCCTCTTGGCTGAGAGGCGTTCTGTTGTACTTGCTATAACCATCCATAACACAAGTACATCGTCGCTGCATTGCCCTATGACAATCAGCTGAAATATGGGCCGTGATACAGAGAACGGGAGCTCACACATGTCCTTTCAATATGGAAACCTTCCTGAAGCAGCACAGGACTTGAATGAGTCAGAACCCTTTGGGAGACATGAGGGAGTTTTGCCCAGGCCAGATGACAGCTCAGACACCACCAGAGAAACTTGGGTTAGGAAGCACCAACTACTTGCAGAATGTGAGCATGTGAGGAGGATGCACCCTTCACATGTGGGGCAGTGATGCCACACCCAGCCACCTCAGGAGGTAAGAACACCGCAGATTTGAGGACCACCATTTCCAAGGCTCATGACGCTTCCCAGTCCATGCAAAACAGATCGGCTAGTGGTTCACGCCTGTAATCCCAGAGTTTAGGACAAGAGGGTAGGAATGTATGAGGCCAGGAGTTCAAGACCAGCCTGGGCTCTATGAAAAATTAAAACATTAGCCAGGCATGGCTGTGTGTATCTGCAGTCTCAGCTACTTGGGAAGCTGAGACAGGAGGATTGCTTGAGTCCAGTAGTTTGAGGCTCCAGTGAGTTACCATCATGCCACTGCACTCCAGCCTGGGCAACACAGCAAGACTTTATCTCTTTTAAAAAGCATATTTTTAAAAGATCTCTTTGACTCTACTTTTCATAACAAGTACATGTATTCAAGGGTTAATAAAGCTGGTGCATTTTTAATGTATTAGAAATATGCTTGGGAATTAACTCTTGATGAAAGAGAGTTCTAAGACATCAAAACAGCACAGTGTACTTTGAAGAACTATGTTGAATTATGAAGTGGAAATGGGCAGAATTTTTGATGGATTCCTTTTTGTCCCAAATCATCCAGAATTATAGATGACCAGGCATATATCAGTCACATTTTATGGGTGCCTAGAAATGTCCACTGACTCCCTAGGAGGAATGCTAGCCAGAGGGGCTGGCTGCAATAATCAACCAGAAGGATGACCCAGCCTAGATGGAAAATCCATGGAGATGCACAGTCTTCCCCTGCAAACCTGGGTCTGAGAAGTTATTCTAGGACTCCAGGCTGACTCCTGCTCTCCCTGTTGTACTTTCACTGACTCCATAGGGCAGGACCATGAGACTGGGGGGACTGTGATGTGTTCTGAGACTGAGGACTGTAGAAGGAACTATATATAGTAACCCTGTACTTCCAAATGTATTCAAGTGATGCTTTGAGCTTTCACCCATATACTTATCATGTAGAGACCATTTGAAATCAAAGATGTCTCACACTTACACAACAGTGTATCTCACACCTACTTGAATAAAGATTTCTGCACAAAAAGTCACAAAACTGTATTAGCAATATCATTATCAGTAATGTTGGAGTTCTGGCTTTTTATAACCTTCTATATATTTTTTTAACTTTCCATTTTTTCCTTGATGGCAGAGTTTCAAAAACACGTTAAAGGTTTTTGCATATTATATGTATTTCCTTGGCCAAGTGTGGTGGCTCACACCTGTAATCCCAGCACTTTGGGAGACTCAGGCAGGAAGATTGCTTGAGATCAGGAGTTTGAGATCATCCTGGGCACATAGCGAGACTTTGTCTCTACCTTGCTCCCCAACACACACACACACAGACACACACACACAAACACACAAAAGAAAAGAAAAAAGAAGAAGAAAAATTCTATATGTATTTCCTTATGTATTGTGGCTACGACCAGGATCAGGATTTTTGGTGGCATTGGAAGCCAGCTTCTCAGAAATGCGACGTACACATCACTGCACCTTTGCAACCCTTTGTTCCTGCCTTCTCGCTGATCACATCCTGAGTCAACCCTGTCCTGATGCATGCGGAAGTGTGGGCTTCCAGACTTGTGTGTGGACGTCACGCATTCCCCTCAGCACCAGGCACCCTTCTCTTCTCCACTTCTGTTTTTAATCTGCCACAGGGGCACTCACCACAAGCTTTCCCTTTTTGTTTCCTCCTTTACAAAATGACCCCCTATACAGCCTTAGGAAAGGGCTGGCGATGGTCCCCCCATTCATGTGTCACTGTCCTGTTTCTGCTGCATCACTCCTCCCATGGTGACAGAGCCCTGTGTGTCTCAGCAGCACTGCAGGCTGCTCAGTCACTGCTTGGACCTCAAAAGAAAATTAGGGCAGGGCATTTCCACGCCTGTCCTCGGTCCAAGTGGAAGGATCTTTCCTCACCCCAAGGAGTTCTGGGAGCCTGAGGTTGTGATGTCTGTATGCGCATGAGCTGGCAAGGCATTTCCTGAAGATCTTGGTCAACCCCACAAAAGCATACTGAGTGTGGTGGCCTGCACAGATAAGATGTTCAGAAGCACAGACAAGGCAAGGCATCTCAGGGGAAGGGGAGGCTTCTGCCCTGCAGTGACCACACCAAGCCAGGAGTCTGTGGCTGGGGATGGCATGGCCTGTCTCCTCATTCACCTCTGGCCTCTACCAGCACATGGCTCTCCTCTGCAGTCTGGCAGGTGTCCTGCAAAACACTCTAAATCTACTTCAGCGATTGGGCTCTGGGAACACTTTCTTTATAGGTATAGATATAGATATAGATATAGATAAAGTATATATATAAATTTTTTAATATATATATGTATATATACATATATACTTTTTTATTTTAAAGACATGGGGTACAATTCAGGATAGATATACAAGTGGTCATCGTACAGGTAAAGTGTGCCTCCCTTTGCTCTCCACTTTGCCTGGTATGAGATCAGGTACCCTTGTTAATGTTGTGTCCTCCCTGCTTCCCACCCGGCAGTATCCCACTACTGCCAAACCCTTTCTTATGGTATTATGATAAGTGTTCAGGGTTCACTTTTGAGTAAGAACTTGTGGTACTCGGTTCTTTGTTTCTGTGTTAGATCACTGAGTATGAGTGACTCTAAATTCATCCAAGTTGCTGCAAAGTCCATATGTTTGTTCACACCGCCGGGAGGGCCTGTGAGACTGGGGGGGACTGTGATGTGCTCTGGGACTGAGGACTTCTTTATGACTGAGTAATGTTCCATCGTGTATCTTGCCAGGTAGATGCTACTATGACACAGGAGCTGTTCAGGCACCAACAGAGACATGGATCTCACGCATTCCCTGACTGGTGTCAAAATCCTGGTGGGCACACTTTTCTGTCTCTTTTATACTTCTGAACAAGTCCTAGGAACCGTGACCTTGGTGGTATCTATTTTGGGGGTTTTGTTGTGGCTTATTTTTTGTAGAATGCATTTCTTTGCTCTATGTTTCTAAAGCTGACACCCGTTTTGTTCCCCAAGGCTGTCTAAGCTATTCCTACAGTTGCGTTTGACCTGTTTCTCTCCTCACACTAAACCTGTTTTCATATGTTTCTCTTTCTCTGCTTTGAGCCTTGGTTCCTACTCCTGTCTGCCGCTGTGGTTTTTTGTGCTGGTGCAGTGGATACACTGTTGATGAAACTCTCAACAGCTGCCTGTGTTTCCTCTGCCGTGTTTTCCAAGGGGTGAGGCTCACGGATCCAGGACAAAGATGGACTCCAGGCACAAGCAGGAACACCACACAGGTAGGCTGTGAAATGGGATTTTTTGAAGTCTCTAGTCTACTGAGACCACAGAATTGAAGGAAAACTGTGGGGAGGAAAAAATGATTTCTAAATTTCAGAAGCTCCCATACATATTAGGATCAGAGTGTAGATGGGCCGTGGGAAGGGAGAACGCTCGAGACGTTCCAGCCTCCTGGATCGTAGAGGTTCCTTCCTGGCAATGATGGGAAAGAAAAGATGGATCAAAGAAGAAACACAAAGGGAGCTGCTGGGGTCCAGGCTCCAGCACTCACTCTATCCTTGGGCTGCTCCAACAGGAGCAAGTGAAGCCAGTCAGAAAACCCAGGGAGCTGATGGCCTGTGAGAGAGCCAGGATGTCAGAATGGTCTCCACTTTCCTCTATGGTGGTTGCCATGGCAGTTCAGCACCCAAGAGGTCTAGAGAGTCATAGGGCAGGAGCCAGGGTTCTGGCCCAAGGATGGTGCCCAGGCTGGTGGTGCCACCCATGCTGCAGCGGGTGTGCCCTTCCCTTGTGGCACCCCCGTCATAGGGAAACAGGATGTTCCTTTAGTTCAGGGGCCTGTGCTAAGCCCACTCTCCTCCATAGTGCCTATCCTGTGGAGAGCTTCCTCAGGTGTCAGGCTCCAGGACAACAGAAACAGGACCATGTCTGCCTCCTTCCAGAGACCCAGCACTATGTGGACCACAGAGCCCATGTCAGACCCTCAGTGCATGGATTCAAAAAGGGGTTTTTTAATCTAAGTAAGCGGTCCTCCAGGACGCCTGTGTGGGGAATATCATGGTAACTTCACATCTCCCCGCTGGCACCCTGGAATGGCCAAAGGGAGCCCTCTCATCTCACCTGAGGTCTCAGGAAAGGCCAGGCTGTGGAGTAAACATGTCCACACTCCTGCTTGTCTATCTACAGAGACAAGAAGAAATGTATCCAGGCAGGCAGGTGTGTGGAGCCTTGCAGAGTGACATTAATGTGTTGTAGCTGCAGGTCACACCAGTAAGAACTATGACAATTTAGGCCCCTCTGGGTAGAGTTCACAGACATGTTAACTCTCACAGCAATCCCATGAGCCAGGCAGAACTCAATCCAATCTCTACACAAGGGAAACTAGACTCACTCCCAAGAGTTGGCATGCTGAAGTGTGGTGTGACAGGCAGGAAGTTCATGCCACAGCTTCCCATCCCTCCACATTTTGAGGTGGAAACTTGGAATTCTCCTCCAGCATGGGCTTTTGTTCTTCTGTGTTACTTTCTCTACCAGCGGCTCCACGTGCTCAGATAACTTTTCAATTTCATATTTCATTTGGCAAAGCATCAGTGCAATCTCCACCCTCAGCGACGTCCGTCATCCTCCAACGCTGGGCTCTAATGTTAGCTTTCTTATCACCAGCCGACTGAAGTGTGTGATGTAAAAGTACCACCTAGGAGATACCTCAGTTTTCAGAGTCATTTAGATGTGCTCTTCACTGAGAGCTCAGCTTTATATTATTTACAGTCACATATCTGTAAGTCAAACATCATGCTCTAGTGTGTAGATAACACAGTTTTTCTAGCCTGCACACTGCACGGATCAGGGAGGTTGCTCTGATGATGAAATGGTGGCTCCGTGTCACCTTGGGAGGAGGCCAGGCCGTGGTTTAGCAACCCAGCTCAGTCCCTTGCTGTCAATGACCAGGGGCATTTGTCAGTTCCCTGAACCTCAGTTTCCTCTTCTGTTCAATGTTGCAATAACCATATGCCAGCAAATAATACTAAAAAGCGATCAATAACGATAGCTGCTACGTTGAGTGTCCCAACTTCTCCTGCCTCAGAACCCACAGGTGAAGAATGGGCAGAAAATCTGGCATGGAATGTGCAGATACAGATAGGCCCAGGGCAGGACCCCAGTACCTCAAAATCACTCGCAGCCCCTAGGAGCTGGTGTTGATCTGGGTTAAATTGATCAATATTTATCTTATCCACAATTAAAACTGGGAACTCTTCTAAATATGGATTAACCCACCTTAAAACAAAAATAGCCCATTGTGGTAATATGAATATCATATTTTTATGAAAAATACTAGTTTCCAAAATTCAAAAAATTGAGAAGCACAGTGTTGGCTGACACTTTTCAAACCTCTTCACTGAATGTCAACCCAGACAGGAGAAGCTGGAGTCTGGGGCCCACCTTTTCACCCCAGTTGTCGAGATAGCTCATCTGGGTGAAGTTCAGTCCCCCCAGACGTGCAGGTCAGGGAGAGAGGACACCAAGGATGCCTGACAGGTTCTCAGGACCCCCACAGTCATAGGGATGCCTTGAGAACTGCAAAGATAAGGGAGCCTGAAACATGAATGTCCCAGATGGTTGTCACTGCTACTGCTCTTTTAACCTAGGGAAAGACGATCGTTCAAGGTCTCTGACCCTGCTGTTCAGACTCTGTGTTCTTGCTAACTTGGTGGTTTGCTTTGACCAGTAATGAATGGAAAAGCACACACTGCAATCTCAAAGAATAAGGGTGGGTTCATCCCTGAAGTTCTGCAGTTTTCCTGTTCATATTTTGAGGCTACTTTATGGGCATACATGTATTTAACATTGTCCAGCCTTTTTGATGAATTGAACTTTTTGCCCCTGTCCCTACAGATCCTGTCTTAAAGTGCATCTGCCTGACACTGATGTGTCCGCTCTGGCTTTCTTTTGGCTGGTAATTCACTGATAGGACCTTTCCATTCTCTTGCTTCCAACATGTTCCTGTAATTGTCTAGGTGTGCCATTTGCAAACACGATCAATGCGAACTTTATTGTCTAATATGAAAATGCTTATCATCTCTAGTGAATTTGGTCAGATTATATTTACTGTAATTATTGATTTGCTTGTAGTCATTTCTCTCATCCTAGAAGGGAAGATGGGGCACTTAGGATCATGATAAGTGTGAAACGCAGAGACAAAGGCATTTGTCCGACAGTGCAGTTGATCTGAGATCCAGACCAGAGCTAGGTTTTTCTTTTCCAATCAGCATTATTTTTTTAAATGTCCAAATGCTTCCAGAAATTAATCTCCTTTGTTGTCTGTGCTGGGTCTGAGTGAAAGGACACCACGAATCAGGGACGTTGTGGGTCAGCAGTTGAAAGAGAGCAGTAGCCAGACTCTTTTATGCTTGGAGAGAAGGGTCTGAGAAAGAAACTTCGCTTGAGGAAGCCTGGAGTTGTTTATCCTGAAAACATGGCTTGGTGATGTAAGGACTGTCTGAGAAAGGTGCTCTTACAGTGGCCCTTCCCAGGTTGCTCCTTTACTTAAAATTGAACTGGAAAAGAAAAGTGAGTTGAATTCAGTGCTTCCCCAACTGGCAAGTCATGGTCCTGATGTGAAGGAAGACTCGGGCTATTCTAAATACCAGACACAGTCACCACCTAATGCCATAGAGACCCAGGTAGAGGTATGGGTTCTCTTTCTTTTTTGCTAGAATTTCATTGACGGGGTCTTGTAGCAATGGGTACATCTTTCTGGTCATAAACTAGTAATATAGAAGCTATGACTTTTTAATACAGAAACTAGTTAGTATATAAATGGGCAGAAGTGGAATGAGAAGCAGAAAACTTGCATATTCACAAGGTATCAGCCCAGAAAATACGCATTAAATGCAGAAGAGAAAATAATAGCTTTACAGTGAAAAAAACCTAGAAGACCCCTCTTAGCCAAGGGATCATGGTCAGCATGAGATGTTATAACATGGTATTGACATATCTATGTCCATCCAGATATGAACTGAAAAAGTTACAGCAAAGTTTCTGTGGCATTTTTGACAAAAGTGGGTAACCTGATTATAATCTTTTGCATAAAGATAAATCCATCAGTTCTCTTATTTCATTTCTTTTTTTTTTTTTTGAGTTGGAGTCTCATTCTGCCGCCCAGACTGGAGTGCAGTGGCACGCTCCAGGCCACCGCAGCCTCGACCTGCTGGACTCCAGCAATCCTTCCACTTCAGCCTTCCGAGTAGCTGGAATTACATGCATGCGCTACCACGCCTGGCTGATTTTTTTATTTGTTGTAGAGATGCGGTCTCACCAAGGTGCCCAGGCAGGTCTCGAACCTGCGGCCTCAGGCAATCCACTCACCTCAGGCTCCCAAAGCGCAGGATTACAGGCTGAGCCACCAAGCCTGGCTCTCTTATTTCATTTCTAAGTGAACTTTGTGTGGCGAGAGAGGGGAGTCATATGGGAAGAGGGAGTCCTTCATGGTAGAACTCTCACCCAGACCAAGACCCTCCCAGCCCCCCACCTCTCCCAGGGAGAGTGTGTATATGAGACACACACACACACACACACACACACACACACACACACACACACACGTTACTCTGGTTCTGTCATCAGGGTTCATTTTGTATCTCTGGTTTTATAGCACCAATGAAGTCACCCACAATACACTCATCTGTGCCTGTTTGTTTTCACCAATATTTTGTCTGTGAGCTTTGTCCATTGTGTTGCATTTGGCAGTCATGTGTTTATTGTTGTTATGTAGAATTCCACTGCAAAAATGTTCCAGGCAGCATTTATTCATTCTACTATTGATGGGCACTTGTGTTCTTTCCAATTTCTCATTTTTACAAAAATGTCACTGTAAACATTCTTGCACATGGCTCTGATGCAGACATGTGTGTATTTCTAGACTAGAACTGCCATGTCTTAGATGGTATGTGTTCTATTTTGGTAGATTCTGACAAGCACATTTCTAAGCGGTTTTGGAAACTTAAGTTCATACTAGGAGGGTAGCAGAGCTCGCTTTCCATCCTTTTCAATGACTGGTAGAAATATCTCCACACTGGTCATCCAGGAAATGCAAATGTGTGGGCATGTGTATATTATATATGCAGATATATTTACATATCATACATATACATGTATATTTGCATTTTCTTGTTGGTCAATGTGGTAATGTATCTTTTCATATGCTTATTGGCTATTTGAATATTCTATCAGGAAGTACTTCAAGGCTTCTGTCCATTTTTATACTCAGTTGTGGGTCTTTATCCTACAATTCTGGGCTATAACTTGGACATTAAGCATATGTCAAATACATATATTTGTGTGTATATATATTTTCATGTGTATATATGTGTATGTATGTGTAAAAATATATTTGTGTATGTTTATATATTTGTGTGGCTATTTATTTGTGTATATGTATATATTTGTGTGGCTATTTATATATTATACATATTTGTGTGTATATATAAATAGTGTGTGTAAACCATAAAGAGTGTGTATATAAGCCACACACACACACACACACACACACACACACACACACACATCTGGGTTGAGGACTCCTTGGCCCAGCAACCAGCATGCTCCTGCACCAGGCCCTGCAGACTTCCCCTCCCACATGCACAGTCCTGTGTTCCCCAGAGTCTCCCTGAGCTGCCTGTGAGCCCATGTGCCGCCAGCTGCCTTCCAGGCAGACAGCTAAATGGATGACCCTGGAGTCACATCCCAACTGTGGCGCCATCTGATCCCACATGATTATTCTAATTCCGGAGCATGACTTTTTAAAGTGATTATTATCATCCTAATTATTTCCCAGAGAATTCGACTCTTTACCACTTGAGCTTTGTAAAGAAATTATGTTCATTCCCAAACTGACATTTGGGAATGAATGAATTTTCCAATTTTACAGGTTACAGTTGGATAGACTTTCCAGAGGAACATCTGCCAAATATCTATTTTATGGCAACACTGTATCACGAATCTCTCTCCTCTTTTCTGTCTCTCTTCACCGCTTCCCACCCATTTTCTGTCTCCTACGGCCCTCCTCCATCTTTTTTTGCACCCTGTAGTCTCCCTGTCAGGTCTGCAGTCTTTTTCTGTCTCACAAGCCTCTCTGAGTTGTGTCGGGCTCCCCACCTCTGCCCGCCCCCACTCCTTGTATCTCTATCCAACAGCAGCTTCCTGGCCGCATCTGCTTGATCACCTCTCTCCAGATTCTCCTTCTCCCCAACACATCCTCAGCCTCCAGACCCACCTTGTCTCTTGCCCCCTTTGTTCATCTTGACTGAGGTCAATACTGCCATCTAACCAGCATCAGAACCTCAGGGACGACACATTTATGTTCACCTAAACCTCCATTTCCTTTGTACATAGAATGAGGAGAACACATCTGCCTTACATTTTCAATGTGTGGGTTAGAAATAATGTGTATGAATGATAACGACTGCCAGCATCCACTGACCTCAACAGTGTAATTTGTGTATGTGTAGATATTTGTGTGGATATTTGTGTATTATACATATTTTTTATATTTGTGTGTGTACATCTATATATAGTTTGTAAATATGCCACACACTCGTGCGTGCTCACATCTGGCCCAGCAGCAAGAGAGCTTCCTCTTCAGGCCCTGCACCCCTCAGTTTACCTACAAGAAGACCTCGAGGTGTGTTCTTCAATCTTGTTCCTGTTCCTGTGATGCCAGCATTACTATCTACATTTCACTGATGAGGAGGCTGAGGCCCAGGATCAGGAGACATGCACAAACAGCGGAGCCGGGGTTGAAGTGGCACCTGCCCCTTGCTCCCAGCCAGACCGGGTTCCCTCCCCACACGGGCCCTGCCACAAGTCACAGTCCGGTGCCTTAAGTGGTAGAAGGTGAAATGTCACACCACCCTGAAGCAGCACTGCAAAGGATGGAGTACCATCACTCCCAGATTACAAATACTGAGACATCTTGTGGGCCAGGCTCTGAAGGCCAGACTTCAAACCCACACCTGCTGGTTCTCAACTCCATATTCCAATGCCCTGGGATGGCAGCTTGTCTCCTGGAAGGTGCATCAGTCCGCATGAGGCCACACCTGGCATGTCCTTCTGAGAGACGGGATCTCCTCTCTCCCTGAGTCTTGCAGGATCTCCTCCCTCTCTGCCTGGTCAGCAGCACGTGGTGGGAATGATGGTCCGGGATCCTGGGCAGATCATGACAGGTTCTGCAGATTCCGCCTGAGCCCTCAGGCCCCACTGTCTTAGACTGAGGCCGGCTACCCTGCTGGAGAGACTTCAGGAGAGGCCTGAGACTGCATAAAGGCTGAGAGGGGTTAGCCAGGCCTGCACACCCAGTTGTCTCATCCAAGCACGTGAACATGGCCATCGGGCCACCTGGTACACTCAGGACCCTACACGGAGTGGATGGCCCACCTGGCCAAGCCCAATCTGTGCTCCTGGCCACAGCAGCATGGATGTCACAGACAACTGGTGGCTCCAGTTGCCACCTGAATTTGGTGGCTGGTGTCCCAAGCTGCCTACTCTAAGTCTGGTGGCTGGTGTCCCAGGATGTCACATGTGAGTCTGGTGGATGGTGTCCTGAGCTGCCACCTTGGAACCTGGTGTCCCTAGCTGCCACTTCTGAGTCTGGTGGATGGTGACCCAAGCTGCCACCTCTGAGTCTAGTGGCTTGTGTACCAAGATGTCACATTTGAGTTGTGGCTGGTGTCCCAAGTTGCCATCTCAATCTGGTGTCCCTAGCTGCCATCTCTGAGTGATGGCTGGTGTCCTGAGTTGCCACCTCTGAGTCTGGTGGCTGGTGTCCCAAGATGTCACATGTGAGTCTGGTGGACGGTATCCTGAGCTGCCACCTTGGAACTGGTGTCCCTAGCTGCCACCTCTGAGTCCAGTGGCTTGTGTACCAAGATGTCACATTTGAGTCTGGTGGCTGGTGCCCCGAGTTACCATCTCAGTCTGGTGTCCCTAGCTGCCACCTCGGAGTGGTGGCTGGTGTCCTGAGTTGCCACCTCTGAGTCTGGTGGCTGGTGTCCCACGATGTCACATTTGAGTCTGGTGGCTGGTGCCCTGAGCTGCCACCTCAGAGTCTGGTATCCCTAGCTGCCACCTCTGAGTCTGGTTGCTGGTGTCCCAAGTTGCGATCTTTGAGCCATGTGTTACACTGCAGCCAACAACCAGACCAATGGGCTATGCTGTTGTAGGTCCTGGTGTCCCCTAGAGCCACGGGCTCCCTGCTGTGACTTCCTTGGGCAATAAAGTTCAAAATGAAGCTTCTGATTTTGGATAGCGTACTTAGAGAGGACTGATTCTTCCAGCCAGTATAGCTTTCAGTGTAGAAATTGCATGTGTTACGAAGACTGCATGGGGTACACCCCACAATTCCTACTCTCCAGAAAAGAAAGCTGAGCTGTTCATGTGGAAGGCAAAGCCCAGCCCTGTGACGAACAAAGACAAGGAGCGAGCCTTGGGGATTCATGTCACGTGAGTAACTGTTGGAGATGTATATGCAGGGACTGCAAATGTAACACACAGGAGACCCAGATGGCCACGGCTTCCTGGGAATCCACCCGTCACCACAAGTACAGTGACAGTCCCCAAGCATGCTGGGACTTCAGCTCCCATGCCCTCCAGAAATGTCTCCAGACGCCCTTCATGTCCATCGGCTTTCCTGCTCTGTGGGTCACCATCTGTTTCCGGGGCCTGGCTGCCCTTCTAGAATGATCCATTGAACTGAAGATGCTGGCTTGGACCAAGCACCTGGCTTGAACCTTAACATCGGCCACTGTCACTCCTTGTTTTCTGCCGAAATTCATTCTTCAATCTTCTCTGCCATACTGTGTGTCTGGGAGGCTGGTCCCAGTAGACCAGGAGGCTGACTCCGAGCCTGTGGGTTTCTGGTTGAGAGGCACCAGAACATTATGTGGCAAGCAAGAGGGAAACACAGCACCCCTCTCCTGACACCTCACTGTCCTGTGCCTGGTTCTGATGATAGCTGTGTCACCCACACCAGCTCCCTCTACACGAGGGTTTCTACAGCTCACATCTCACCAGGCTGCAGTGACCCTACATCACCCTCTAGTCCACATGGTCATAAGGACACAATGCCACCACCTACCACTGCAGACACCTTGACCACGTCTGGTTTGCTTCCACAGTCCTGGTTCTTGCCTCTAAACGGCCCTCCCATCGACGTCTCTTTAGTTACACCATCTGGTGAGCTCTGACATAGTATGGCTCCCAACTTTGTTCAGGCCCTGGGTACGCACCCATAACTTTCTACAGGAGGAAGCTCACTAAGCACCTGGCAATGGCCCCTGGGATCCAGTCAGGTCAGGTCCCTCTGCACTGATCCCTCTCCATCCGGCAGAGAATGAAACCAGAAAGAGATGCCCTCGTCTTGACCCAAGCCATGTGAATGCTTGGGCATCTAGGCAAGGAAGGGCAGTGCTCAATCTGCAACTTACAATTTAACCTGAACTTTGAGTCCCATCCCACTGTTTGGGCTGAAAAAGCTTCTCATCAAATCGTGGAGTGCTACCAGCAGGAATGTCCTATGCTTCCAGGGTAGCTGGAAAGTGGTGCCTCAGACTTTGCTACCCACCTGCCCATGTTTCCACTGAAGTCCTCTCACTCCCATCTTTGTGTCCATTTATGTGCACTCATGTCCACAAAAGAGACAGGAAATCTGTTAGGTATCCCATGTTCTCCTGGGGGCATCTTCCTGGGGACATACTGTCTCCTGGCATGCTACAAAGAATCCAATGTGCTTCTCCACTGCCCTAGGAAGGAGACCTCCCAGCCCAAGAACTTCTCTCTCTCTCTCTCTCTCTCTCTCTCTCTCTCTCTCTCTTCAGTGTGGGGGAAGCTTTTTGCTTCTTCCAAGGTATTTGGCTTTCATCACAAAATCCCTCTCCCTCTCCCCACTTCCCATGACCCATGAACCCAGCCCCCATGGGCTCAGGCTGTGAACACGAAAGCCAGGAGATCTCTTAGGCTCAACTCTCTCTCCTACCATACTCCTCCCCTGTTTCAGGGAGCCAGAGCTTGCTGCATGCTTGGGTGGGTGGAAGGAAGAGGCTATCCTCAGGAAGAGAAAGTTCTGGAATTCAAGCACCTCAAAAGATTGCCAAGCCCCATGGGATGGAAGCCAACATAGCCAGGGGTTCCCAGTGCCTGGGAGTAGAGATGGAGGTTGCCCTCCAGGACTATGCCTCCTACCTGGCCACTCAGTCTCTGATGGTCACCAGGGCTGACATCCTCCTTCCCTAAGCTGCTCAGGACTTCTGCAGATGACCAGGACTATCCAAGCATGCAGTCTGCCAAGACAAGCAACTGGCTGAATAAACAACCTCAGTCAGTTTGCTCTGGCACTCTTTAGAAAACATTCTCAGCCACCTGCATGAGCAATTTTTCCTAAGAATCATAGGGCCATCTTCACTGCTCATTCCCACTCTTCACAGAGGCCACCTGTCCACTCCACCCAGGACAGACTCACTGACTCTCTCCTGAAGAGCGAACCTGGCCCCCACTCTGAGTTCCTGCAGTCCAGCCTGCTTGCACTGGGGGAGTCTGCCTGGGGAGGCATTGTGGTGGCCTGAGTGGTGGCCTGTATGGTAGTCTGCATGGTGGCCTGCATGGTGGCCTGTGTGGTGGCCTGTGAGGTACCATGCGTGATGGCCTGTGTGGTGGCCTACATTGTGGTCTGTGTGATGGTCTGCATGGCAACCTTTGTGGTGTCCTACTTTGTGGACTGTGTGGTGGCCTGTGTGATGGCCTACATCATGGTCTATGTGGTGGTGTCTGGTGATTGATGTGATGGCCTACATGATGTTTGGGTCATGACCACTGTGGTGGTCTGCATGGTGACCTGCATGGTGGCCTGTGTGGTGGCCAATGTGATGACCTGCATGTCAGCTTGAATGCCTGGTGACAGTGGCTGGGAGGTGCTGAGAGAAGTTTCCATCTAATAGCACAGGATGCCGGCAGGCAGCCACAGCTCCATGCCACCTCCCAGAGAGTGACTTGCCTTTCCGTTTGGGCTGGTGTGCTCTGCCCTGCCAGGTCTCTTTGTGAATCATAGATGGAGAGGTGTTTATCTGCTTCTCTTAAGAGAGATCATTGAGGTCGGGCCTGTGACCAACCGCAACACGAGAAAGAGGGGGTGGGGCTCCAACCGGTCACGTGCCCCCTCACCTCCCTGGCACATGCCCACTCTCCGCTAGCCCACAGCCCAGTTCCTCCTCCTCCTCTTCTCTCCATTGTAGTTGGACTCAGCAACCCCGTGCGCATGGCGTGGCTTTTGTGGGGAGACTCCAGCAGGCTGTGACAGGAGGGCGGCGGCGGTGGCTACAGTCGGGAAGGGGGAGGCCGATAAGATATAGCTGAAGTATTGATAACACCAAGGAAATCTGTGGCGATTTGAAAAGATAAGCAAAAGTTTGATTTCCAGACACTACAGAAAAAGAAATAAAAATGCGTCTGATGCGAATTTTTGTGAATGATGATCGCCATGTGATGGCAAAACATTCTTCTGTGTATCCAACACAAGAGGAACTGGAGGCAGGGCAGAACATGGTGTCCCACACCAGCGGCACTCAAAGCTGTGTCTGACTGGATAGCCGAGCTGGAGAAAGGTTAGGGTTAGGGTTAAGGTTAGGGTTAGGGTTAGGGTTAGGGTTAGGGTTAGGGTTCAATAACATGGATGTGCCCCCGGAGGACAAGGGTAAAGATGGGTCTGGCTAACAAAAGATGGAACATGTGACAAGAATCCTGTGGAGTGTGATGCGAGTGGTTCTTGTGGCAAAGGGTCTCCTGCTCAAGGATGACTTGAATCTGAAGTTGGTGCTGCTGTGTAAGGATAAGCCCATGACCGCCCTCCTGGGCAAGGTGACTGACAGCCTGCCCATCCAACTTGCTGCAATAACAGAAGACAAGTATGAAATACTGCAATCTGTTGATGATGCTGCAGTTGTGATAAAATGCACAAAAGAGCTGCCATTGTTCCTGACCATCCACCTGACATCTTCCATTATCAGTGAAGAAATGGAGAAAGTTTCAGCTCTAGAAACGCTATCAATCAACGTCCCCCCATGTGTTCTGGACAGGCAGAAATGCCTTACTGCCTTGGCATCCCTCCACCATGCCAAGCGGTTCCAAGCCAGAGCCAATGGGCTCAAGTTGTATGTCATTGTCATCCATATCCTGAGGGACCTATGCACCCGAGTCCCCACCTGGTGTACCCTCCGAGGCTGTTTCCTCGATTTCTTGTGTGGTAAGTCCTTCGGCACAGCCAACAGACCCATGGGCGCCAGCGAGGCCCTGCGCAGAGTGCTAGAGTGGCTGGTGTCAGGTATTGTAATGCCAGATGGTTCTGGCATTTATGACCCTTGTGAAAAAGAAGCCACTGATGCTACTGGGCATCTAGACAAACAGCAACGGGAAGATATCGCACAAAGTGTGCAGTACGTGCTGCAGCTTGTTTCATTTGGCCAGCTACATAAAGTCCTGGGCATCGACCTCTGCCTTCTTAGATGCCCAAGAAACCAAAGATTGAGAATCCCATCGACTACACCATTCAAATTCACTCCAGCACCATCTATGCTATCACATCCACGAAGTGCCCTATGGAGGAGGATGGGGAGGTGAAGTCTCCTTGCAAAGAGAAGAAGAAGATTCAGAAGAAAGAGGAGAAGGTAGAGCCTCCCCAAGCCATGAACACCTTGATGCGATTGAACCAGCTAAAGACAGGGCTGCAGTACAAACTGGTGTCCCAGACTAGGCCTGTCCATGCCTCCGTCTTCCTCATGTCTGTGGAGGTTGATGGCAGTTCGTTCAAGACGTCTGAGCTGTCCAGAAAGACTGCCAAGCTGCATGTGGCTGTTAAGGTGTTACAGGACATGGGCTTGCTGACAGGCGCCTAAGGCAGGGACTCCAGCAAGGGGGAGGACTCAGCAGAGGAGACTGAGGCAAAGCCGGCAGCAGTTGCCCCTTCCTCCCCAGTGGAAGCTGTATCAACCCCCAGTGCTGCCTTCCTCTCAGCTGCCACTACTGAGCAGGGGCCGATCCTGACAAAGCATGGCAAGAACCCTGCCACGGAGCTGAATGAGAAGAGGCACGGCCTCAAGTATGAGCTCATCTCTGAGACCGGCGGCAGCCACAACAAACGCTTCGTCACAGAGTTTGAGGTGGATGGATAGCAGTTCCAAGGTGCTGGTTCCAACAAGAAGTTGGCAAAGGCATACACTGCCCTCACAGCCCTAGAGAAACTCTCCCCGATGCCCCTCTCGCCCTTGATGCTATCAAGAAGAGGTGGCCCAAGTTTGCCACCAAGTCACATAACCCTGGCTTTGGCATGGGAGGCCCCAAGCACAACGAAGTGCTCCCAACCCCCAACCTTCGAGGGCAGGGAAGAGGCAGCTTCCATAGGCAAGTGCGGGGACGAGGATTTGGTGGCGCCAACCACAGAGGCTACATGAATGCCGGCGCTGGTATGGAAGCCACGGATACGGAGGCAACTCGGCGACAGCATGCTACAGTGACTTTTCCACAGACTGCTGCGGCTATCATGATGTTAGGTCTTCCTAGAGGGTCTAAAAGTATTGCACACAAAATCAACTTTTTACTCCAACTTTCTCCAATTCTAAAGCCCCAAGTGTCCATGCTGTATCTCTCTGCTTCACTGGGTTTCTCAACTGTGGCTTTCCACTGCAGCTTATCTGAAACTCTTAGCCAGCAGAACTTAAGACAATAGCAGTTTTTATTGTGATTTGCCTTTGAGCTTGGTCAGATTGAAGTTCACAATAAGTGAAAAACAGTTTTTCCAGAGAATGTATTTTTGTGCAGAATTGCACAGAATTCTAGAGCCAGCATTATCCAGCATCAAGGCAAAAGCCCACCTTTGCTTTTTATGGAAAACATTTGCCTTATTTAAAGAGACAGACAATGATGCATTTTAATCTACCTTTGTCTTAATTTACAGCAAGTTTTGTATGCATTTTTAACCTTTTAACAAATTCCCAAAATGGGTTAATGCCTTTGGCAGTCATGAAAACAATTTCACCACACCTGACTCCAGAGCAACTGGCTTATTTTTCTTCTGAGCATGTTAAATGTTGGGACACGTGGGAAATTGCGTGCTGCGTTGAGTGAACTTCTCCCGCCTTATGCAAATGCTCTGGTGGGTTCTTGTTTGGGCATGCGATATCTTGTGCTGGTTTAGCTAGAGAGTGAACTCTCAAAGGTATCAAAACTGTGCTTCCATAATCAGTGCAAAAAAAACAGGCTTCAAGGGGTGGGTGACATGAAATTTTGCAAGTCCTAATTCAACTGCAAAGGTGTGGGATTTGGGGTACTTTTTTTTAAATGGAGCTTTAAAAATAATCAAGGAGAAAGAACGAGGTGTGTTCCCTGCTTCTCTAGTGAAGAATCAGCTTTGGCTCTGCCAGGCCGTACTGCTGGGCATGCCGCCACCACAGACTCCAGAGGCCTGGGAGCCTCTCCTGTGAGCACAGGCATGCAGAGTCGCTCTGACCATCCACCAAAGCCCCTCTTTCCTAGTGGATGCCCTCCTTGGAAATGATGGTCTCTGACCAACTGTTCTTTTTGCAAGATTTTGCGTTTATCCAGAAAAATTGGTTAAAATGGTCACTACAGAGTTTGTTCCCAGAGGTTTGAAACATTCAGTAAAACTTTTTAAAAACTTTGCATGGTGTATTTTTTTTAGAAAGTTATTAAGAAAGTTTTGTCTTTTTATACCAGGAAATAGTTCTCTTGAATGACATTGAAAACCCCCTTCCCTTTTATTTTTTTAAAAAATCAATACATGTGAAAGTAACAAGGAAAAAAAAAGAGATTATTTTGTTGGTGCCTTATGCTGTGGTGGTGCTGGGTGGGACTGCACAAGACTGGTTGTGTGTGACAGTCCGGTTCATTTGCAGGAATGAAGTGTGGCATCTGCAGACATGGCAATGTGAGGCTCATTTGTTTGGGTCCCTGAGGACATCTCCAGAGCACTGCTGAGTGCCTGTGGGGAGCCTCCCTCCTGACCTGTGGTTTGAGTGAAAGTGGGGCCAATCTGTGTCTCCCAGCTGGGCAGGCTGCCAAGAATGTGTCAAATGGCTTTCACTGAGTCTCTGTTCAGCAGCTTGACAGTCTCACAAATCTGATCTCATCAGCTCTCAGAGTGTAAATCTGTCACTCAGCCTCCAATCCACACTTGCCATGCTCAGGAGGTCCAGATGTATAGACAAGGAGGTAACTGAGAAAAACCACAATGAGAAAGGTATTCCTTGGGCTAACCAGATCACTCACCTGGGCATCTTGAGCAAACATGATTTCTGGAGACAAACGGGGACCAGAATGTAAAGCCTGCCCCAGTGGCCTGAGATCTAAAGGAAGAATTGCCAAGAGATGGCAATAGCCGCATCCTCCCACACGGACCCTGAACCTCTCAAAGGGGACATCTTAAACATTGTTTCAGTGACATTTGATTTGATCTTTACATATTTTCACTGGCTCATCTTTCCCTGTCTTTACTGACTGGCACATTTTTTTTAAACCTACATTAGTATCTTACGTCAAATTCTGCCCTGACTTGGGCCAGTCTCTCCCATCATCTTTTTGGTGATGTTGCTTACGTCTTTCCCAAATGATTCATGTCCTGTGGGTTTTATTCATTGACTCTCAGAGGGAGTGCTTACTTCTCTTACCTGCAACTTGTTGGAAGCTGCATCAGGGTTGCCCATGAGACATTCGCCTGTCTGGCAGCACCTGAGGTTGGCATTGCTTTTCCTTCCGTGCTAACCATTTCTCAAGCCTTCCACATCTGTCTCCAGGAACATCCACAGGATATCTGTCTCCCACTTGCCCAGGCACCAGCCTCCCCTCCACTTGGGACTGTGTTCCGACGTTCACCTCAGCCAAGTAGCGTTGATGAGGGAGGTTTTGTAGAGCCTGAGACTTGAGCCCTGCATACTCAGGACAGCTGAGCAGGGCCCTGATGACACCACCGGTCACAAGCACCACCACCCACAAGACAGTAATTATTAAGCAGCTACTTCATTTCAGGCACAGTATTAGATAGTTCCCAGGCATCATTTAACTTAAGTCTTTCAACAGTCCCATGGAAGGAACAGGTCCCCATAGTACCCCCCATACTCTCCAAATTGGAAGCCTCAGGGGGACCAACCCACTCACCCAGTTCCAGCAGCATATCCCATGACAAAGTCCTGACATGGGTGGTTGTGTGCAGGGCAGGACTATTCCCCACTTGGGGGAGACACCCTCATGTGAAACCTTTCTATTGATCTGAAGGCTCTTGCTGTTGCCTTGGCTAAATCGAGTCACAGTGGGTTCCCTTTTCTCTCACCACTGGCAGGAAAAGCCAAGTCTTCAGACATCTCCAAAGCCCAAAGCAAACAAGTGAGTAACTCATGTCAAATATCAGAGAATATGAAGTCTGCAGGGCAGATTAGACATAGACTTCCCCTCAGGGCCTTTGTGCTTCAATAGTATTGGGGAGGGCATGAAGGCCGGGAGTGAGTTAGTGATGTTGACACTTGTGGAAGGTCATTTCTGTGAGTCGGTCTTGAGCCAGGGTCCCACTGTCTGGTCCCGTCACTGTGGAAACAGCACAGAGTGTAGACTGACCTCCTCATGGCATGGGGCCAGGGGATGTCTCTCCTTTATGTTATCCTGGGACTTCAAAGGTCTCAGACCAGTGAGAAATGGGCGGATGATGTGGGTGTGGAACAGAAACACGGACCTGACACCACCAGAATGTACAAGATGCAGTCCAAGAAGCAACCTACACCAGAAAAAGGTGCAACTTAGACTTGGCCCTTCCAGGTCTCTTGGCTTGTTTCTTCAACTCCCAGAATCAGAGGGAGCCTGGCAGAGCATCAAGCCCACCTACATGGTTGTGATGAAGCCACAGAAGCCCCGTGTGGTTGTCACAGGCAGAAGGGGCTCACTTTCCATACACTGGAGGCCAGTACTATGACTAAGAAAAGCTTTTCATGGCAAGTTGACTAACACAGAGACAAAGGCGCAGCTCGAATCTGTCTGCCTGTGCTGGTTTTCACGCAGTGGTTTTATTACAGAAAATTTAGTGGGTGGATTCCAAGATAGGTGGTTGATGGGAGGAAAGGGTAGGTCCAGAGGGTCCCAGACACGTACTTATCTCTTCATTCTTACTCATGGGTGTAAATTATAGGGGAGTTAGCGTGAAACGTGCGGTGGAAATTCTGGCTTTGACATCACAAGCTCATTCTATGGGCAAGCTCCAGTTGGCCATTTTGACTCCGGCCAAGTTCAGTCAGCTTCATTCTAAGCAAAGGGAGTTTAGCATTTTGGGGAGATGTGTCTTTTCTTATCTGCCATTGCTGATTTCTTTTTCTTTTTCTTTTTAATTTTTATTTTAAAGATGTGGGGTACATTTCAGGGTTATGTATACAAACATTGATCATGCAGATACCCTTGTTGATGAGGTATGCCCCTCCCTCCCCTACAATTTCCCTCAACTGCCAATCCACTCCCCCTCCCCTGACAGTTTCCCGCTACTTCCAATCACTTTCTTATAGCATTATAATTGTTCAAGGTCCGCTTATGAGTGAGAGCATATGGAACTCTGTTATTTGTTTCTGTGATAAATCACTGAGTATGATCGACTCCAAATCCATCCACATTGTTGCAAAGTCCATATATTGGTCTTTCTTTATGACTGCATAATATTCCATCATGTGTACATACCACATTTTTTTTATCCAGTTCAACTTCAATGGGCAAGAGGATTGGTTCCATGTTTTTGTTATTGTGAATAGAGCTGCAACAAACATACGTATACAGGTATCTTTTTGGTAGAATGATTTTAGTTCCTCCAGGTATATTCCCAATAGGGGAATTGCTGGGTCATATGGAAGGTCAATTTCTAGTTCTTTCAGGAATTGCCACACTGTCTTCCAAAGGGGCTGCACCAGTTTGCATTCCCACCAGCAGTGTAGAAGCGTTCCTTTTCCTCCACATCCTCGCCAGCTTTTGTTGTTGTTTGTTTTATTAATGATGGCCGTTCTTACAGTGGTTAGGTGGTATCTCAGTGTGGTTTTGATTTGCATTTCTCTGATGATGAGTGAGGCTGAGCACTTTTTCATGTGTTGTTGTCTTCTTTTGAGAAGTGTCTATTCATGTCTTTTGCCCACTTTTTAAAGGGGCAGCTTGTTTTTTTCTTTTCGGCGCATTTGAGTTTCTTTTAGATCCTAGATGTTAGGCCTTTGCCAGATAAACAGTTGGCAAATATATTTTTCCATTCTGTGGGCTGTCTCCCTGCTCTCATAATGGTTTCTTTTGCTTTTCAGAAGCTCATTAATTTGGCGAGGTCCCACTTGTTTATTTTATTTCTTATTGTATTGGCCTTTAGGGTTCTGAATAGGAATTGGTTCCCAGTTTCAATTTTCATAAGGGTGTCTCCTGCACTTTCTAAGATTCTTACAGTTTGAGGTTTTACATTCAGGTCTTTGATCCATTTAGAGTTAATTTTTGTGTATGGTGATAGGTAGGGGTCCTGTTTCAATCTTCTGCATGTGATCAGCCAGTTTTCCCAGCACCATTTACTGATGCTGGTTTCTTTAACTCTGTGAGGCAGAGTTTCAAGATGAGGTGATGGTGAAACCTTCCACAGCTGGGCAGGACTCTTTCGACAGGACTGTTTATCACTTATTCCTTCGACCAATATCGCTGGGGAGCCTCCCCCAACTGGATGTGATGAATGCAGTGGTGCAAACAGTAGACATGGTGCCTGGGCTCTGGGCGTGTGTACACCAGGGAGAGAGATGGCAAAGACCAATATACACACCCTAATAACACACTCTTCGATTAAGAATGGAGAGGTAAATCCACAGCACACAAGGGCAGGTGATGACAAGAGGCTGCCGTGAGAGGAGCAGCCTAGGAAGGTCTCCCCGAGGAGATCTCAGAAATGACCCTTGAGAATTAAAAGGAGCCAGACAGTCTAAGGTCAGACAATTTGCATTCAAGGCTCAAAGGTTGAACAAATGCATGACCTGGACCAAGAGGAAATTATGTGAGAGGAGTCTGGTGATGAGCATTGCTGAGCTACGGGTGAGGTGCAGGGTAGGCAGAGGTGGGCACATAGTCCTGTGGCCCTAGGGTGCAGGGGCATCCATGTGCAAGGCCAAGTGGCTCTTGGGGTCTATGCATCCCATGGTCTACACTCCCCAGATGCTGCCCCAGCACGCTGTGGGGAGGGGACTGAGGGGCAGCAAACTTAGAAAAAACATCACCAGTTAAAGAGTCACTTTAGGAGTCAAGGTAACCAATGACGGAGGCTTGGATCCTAAATGGTGGTGCTCCTGGCAACAATAGAGATGGAGGTACGTTTAGAAGTAGGAGGAGGAGGAGTAGACAGCCAGATTCAGGCACTGGGGGAGGAAAAGGGGAAGCAGAGGCCACTCCCTGATCCTTGACTACAGGCAAAGGGAGCATGGCTGTGCCGGTTTTTACTGAGTGAGAAGACTAGGAGGATAGAGGGTGTGCTGTGGAGGAGGCCAGGGATTCTATGAGACCGGGAGACATCCGAGGAGAGATGCGATTGATCAAGAACTTGAGTATAGACTATGGACCACTGGCACTCAGATTAAACAGCTTCTCTCTCTCTCTCTCTCTCTCTCTCTCACTCTCTCTATCTCTATCTCTCTCTCTCCCTTCTCTCTCTCTCCCCCTCTCTCCCTCTCTCTCTCTCTCTTCTCTCTCCTCCCTTGCTCTCTCTTATCTTTCTCCTCTCTCTTTCTCTCTCTTCTCTTTCTATCTCTCCTCTCTCTATACATATCTCATTCTATCTCTGTCTGTCTCTCTCCTCTCTCTCTCTCTCTCGTCTCTCCTCTCTCTCCCCATTTGTCTCTCTTCTCTCTTTCCCCTCTCTTCTCTCTCTACCTCTCTCTTTCCCCTCTTTCTATCTGTCTCTTTCTCTCTCTCATCTCTCCTCTCTCTCCCCATTGTCTCTCTTCTCTCTCTCTCTTTCCTCTCTCTTCTTCCTCTCCCTCTTTCTATCTGTCTCTTTCTCTCTCTCATCTCTCCTCTCTCTCCCCATTGTCTCTCTTCTCTCTCTCTCTTTCCTCTCTCTTCTTCCTCTCCTATCTTTCCTCTCTCTGTCTCTGTCTCTCTCTCCTCTCCTCTCTTCTCTTTCCTCTTTCTATCTCTCCACTCTCTATCCTCTCTCTCTACATATCTCTTTCTCTCTATCTCTATGTGTCTCTCTCCTCTCTCTACCTCTTTCCCCTCTTTCTATCTTGGTCTTTCTCTCTCTCTCTTTTGTCTCTCCTTTCTCTCCCCTGTCTCTCTTCTCTCTTCTCCCCCTCCCCTCCTTTTTCTCTCCTCTCCTCTCCTTTCTTCTTCTCCTTCTTCTTTTTCTTCTTCTTCTCCTTCTCCTTCTTCTTCTTCTTCTTCTTCTTCTTCTTCTTCTTCTTCTTCTTCTCTCTCTCTCTCTCTCTCTCTCTCTCTCTCTTTCTCCCCCCTCCCTCCCTCCCCCTCCTCTCTCTCTCTCCTGCTCTCTGGAGTAAAACATGTGTGCTACTTCCACATTCACAGATGGCAAGGCTGTGCTGACATGGAGGGAGGGATGCTAAAAGCCTCATCTTGAGTAGGTCAGAGGAAATGTGGCCTCTAGGTCTCAAAACCAAGAGTTTCTTGGTTCAAAGAGAGTCCCCACTTCTGAGGTCTGAGGATGTTTGATGGAGCCCTTTTCCTGACCACAGCTGTTGATAGACAAAAGCATTTGAAGTGACAAAACTCCCCTAGTCAGGTGACTTGTGCCTTGACTTTAATGACTGTTGGAAGCCACTCTGAGTTGCAAGGTTGCCAGCCACCTCCTCTCCTGGGATCCAGGTGAAGAGCAGGGCTCCCTTTGCTCTTCTATGTCCCAAACACTATGAGTTCCACAGCCATGGCCAGGGGACTGCATTGGCTGCCCCGGCTGGATTTTTGAAATGGCTTCAGCTGAATGCCAAGCAAACATGCTTCTTTCACTAGCTTTTAGGACGCAGCCCCCAAGGCTTAAGTTCAGAAATTAGTCTCCTAATGACATGTCATCAATTTTGGTAAACACATTTTCTCTGAGTTAGTGGTTTCAATGTTTAATGTTCAGGAGAAAATGAGGGGGCTGCTTGTTAAAAATACAGATTCTTTGGCCTCCCCTAGACCTGCTGTATGTGAGACCAGAATGAGGCCCAGGGACCAGCATGTTTAAAGAACAAACCCTCCAGCTGAAAGATGTGTGCCAAGGGCCACACTTTGGGAAGTTCACAAATGACTGCCCCAGGACAGCAGGTCACTTGCACATTCAGCCAAGGGGTGGTGCAGAGTAAAGAGGCCCCTGAGCAGAGAAACCTGATTGAAATGCTGGTTCTTATTGTGCTAATTGTGTGGACCTTGGGTTTCTTTTCTATTAAATGGGGACAACTGTAACCAACTCACATCATTGTAGTGCTAGTTAAAGCAAGCACTGGATGCCATTTAGCATACAGTAGGTGATTAATCAATGTGAGTTTCTCCCTCTTCAGATCCTCTGGGACAGGCCTCTGGGAAAGGCTAGGTAGATTCTGACCAGGACACATGAAACTTCTGGAACTCCACCCAGGATTTTAGACAGATTCTGGGGGCTGGAGGCAGGGGAGAAAGGAAACTCCCTACACTGTGGTGGAGGGAAGAGCAGTTAATAAATGAAATAGAGAAAGAATAGGATAGAAAACCAGTTCTTACTGGTTGGAGTCAAAGCCGCTCACCTAGAGGGCTGATAGTCAAGTGTGCATAGCCTGCCAGTGTTCTGTTTACCCAAATGACTGCCACCCCCATCCTTGCTCTAGACATGCCCGACTGGCTCCCCAGACCTTCAGCCAACCACACAAAGAGACGAGAACTGCGTCCCTGGAGCTGCCCACAGATGGACAGTGCCCTTGGGTTCCTATGGGCATGGTGCATTTACATCAGGGAGGGACGAGAGTCCATGGCCCAATCACTCGCCTGGAGTAGTGTGACTCAGGGCCTTGGAGTTGGAAGGCCAATGGCGTGAGGTAGGTGAAGTGGGGGTATCTCCCACATGCAGGAGGCCCTTCTGAAGAGTCTTCACCAAATGCAGAGGGGAAACAGGACTGCCCAACTCCTGCAACTTCACCAGGTGACAAAGATGGTGACTGTTGCAGAGGAGGCAGGCATGTGACGGAGACCTCCATGGGAACACTCCCACGGCAGAGAGGGGCCTCGCTGAGAAATGCAGAGGTGTTGGGCTCTCCCGGGACATTCTGGGCTCTATGTGAGTCCATGTGAGACCATGGACAGAGCTCTGGACAGTTCAGTGGGGTCACAAGGTCTGCTACTGCAGACTTCAGCAGATGTGACCCGAGTGCTTGGTACACCCACTGTGGTCTTCTTAAAAAGCTCTCATTGCAACACTGGACTCATGTCTAAAACCCTCGGGCTCTCGATTTAGGTGTTTGCAGCCAAACAGGAAGACAAGCCCTGCACAGAGCCAACAGCAAACACAGGTGAGCACTGGAATCAGAGGTCATGGAACTGCAGCCACACTGGCACTGCACCTGAACACACCTGCACAGCACCTGGGAAGCAGAAGAGATACCCAGATCCAAGGCTCTGAGATCAGTTAAAGCAGAGTCTCCAGGAGGGTGACTTAGGATTGGAACTGGCTCCAGCTCCCAGAGACATCACCTTGCAGTTGGGCAGAGTCCTCACTACCATGCAGCTGGGGACTGTCACATGCCAGGGATCCTTTCCACCATGCAACCAGGTACTGACGCATGCCAGGGGTCTTCTCCATCGTGCAGCCATGGACTGCCACATAGCAAGTTCCTCACCACTGTGCAGTCGGGGACTATCACATGGTAGGGTCCTATCTACCATGTGGCTGGGAACCATCACATGGCAAGGTCCTCACCACCATGCAGCCAGGGACTGTCACATGGCAGGGGTCCTCTCTACCGTGCAGCTGGGAGCCATTACATGGCAAGATCCTCATCACAGGATCATAGGGGGACTTGGTAAAACTCCCATGTTGGGCCATGCCCCACATTCACTCAACCTCTGGTCTGTATTGCAGGCCGCAGTGTGCTGGTGCTTGCTGGGAGCCGCAGTTCATCCCTCAAAAACTCTAACTCCAGTCACTGAATATGTCTGGTCCTGTCACAGGGACTGATCTTTCAATAAAATATGGACCAGACATTTGGAAAGATTTGTTCCAGTTCCGCCCCGAGTGCTCAGCCAGGCAGGAGATAAAACAAATTTCACCTTTCAGGCTGGACACAGTGTTTCTCCGTGGAGGACAGCAGCGCATGGGCTCTAATCTGCTCTTTGATCATCGTCAGCTCCAGGAAGCATTTCTTCATTGCTCCTGCAGTGTTTCTACACTTCATCAACTTATTTCTCCAGCAAATGTTGACCGTGTCAGTAGGGGCGGCCATAGATGGAGCGAGTCCCCATGTGAGTCAGGGTGGCCATGAATGGAGCAGTCGGGATGGCTATGGATGGAGCGAGTCACCATGTCAGTCAGGGTGACCATGGACAGAGCAAGTCCCTGTGTGGGTCAGGGTCACCATGGACAGAGTGAGTCCCCAGAGAAGGTGGAGAAAGGACTTGCTCACAGAACTTGCAGAGCTGAGAAGCTAGTTCTGCCCCTGAGCCCAGCCTTTGGTGTCCAGCATCCATTCTGCTGTTCCATGGGCACCCTAAAGTAAGGACATGCTCCAGAAACCCAGACCTGGTACTGGAGGAAGAGCCTGCCCCTGTGTCCCCTTCTGGGAGCAGGAAGCTGGCGATGGCTGGATGCAGCAGGACCAGTGCAAGCCCTTCCTTAAAAGCTCAGATTGGCAAAACCAGCCCCTGAAATTATCTTTTGGAAGTTATATCCATGATGCACTCTTCTCTGGGTCCCAGTTGCCAATTTCAGGGCAGAAAAAAGTACCCTGTGGCATGACCAGGCTGCCCACCTGGCAGGGATTTCCAGGAGTAAAATAGCAAAGGTGCATAAAGCCCTCATTCCAGGCCCTGGGGCTCCAGCCCATCAGGGTCAGGGCAACAGCAGTGACAGCAAGTGGTCGATGAGAAGGCAGGCCCACACCCCTGCACCCTGGGTCCTGCACAGAGTGCACTTCTGCCTGGGGCTCATCTGCCATTGTGACTTCTGCTGTCTCTGTGAAACGCTAATGTTCACATGCTGACATTCCAAACAGAGCATTGCTGTGTAGGGAGCACACCATCCTCATTCCAGTAAGTGAGAATTCCCCGTCAGTTCCTGGGCTGCAAACCTCCCATAGCCTGTACAGACCCTGCAGCTGCAGCACCTGGGGCTGCCTCCCATAGGAGAAAAATGATCTTTGTGAATATAAAGATGAAACCAAATAGCCTGATTGTCTTTCTTCTTCTTCTTCTTGTTTCTTTTGAAATTTAATTGTGCAAGAAAGGACCAAAAAAAACCTCAGAATTTATTTATAAAAATTGTGTATTTATTCTTACACATTTAAACTTCAACCACCTTCAAAGTACTCTCTGATGCAATACACCTATCAAGATGTTTTTTCCACTGCTCCAAATAGTTTTTGAACTTGTCAAGTTTGATGCCTTTTAGTGCTTCTGCCATTTTTTGTTTCACCTCTCCTACATTGGCAAATCGTTTCTGTTAGAGGACTTTTTTTCATCTAATGAAACAAAAAAAGTTGCCTGGGGGAGACTGGGTGAATAGGGAGGGTGGGGCTTGGGGGGTCATGCAGTTTGTGGTCAAAAGCCACTGAACACTCAGTGCGGTATGGGCAGGTGTGCTTGTAAATCATCTGTCACAAAATGGGCAAATGCATTGAAAGAATCTCCAAAAAAATTCGCTGAAGTCAAACGCAGCCTCTCCTAACAACACTAGCTGGTGTACTGATGCTGATGCGTTCCTAGAACACTCACCTAGTGAGGAAAGTCTGTCCTACAGGGGGCCTGCCACACAAAAGATAATTCTGAGTCTTTAGGGGTTCCCCTCATAAAATATAGTGGAGGATTGGATGTAAAATGCATCTGCATGACTGAAAGGATGTAATGAGTGAATACCAGTGTAAGGCGGATTCCAGGCTGACTCTGTCCTCATCACCTCCATGATGCTGGAGGCTCAGGAGATTGATGGCATCTCAAAAGAGGACTGGATTAAAAAAATGTGGTACATATACACGATGGAATACTACGCAGCCATAAAAAAGAACAAAATCATGAATTTTGCAGCAACCTGGATGGAACTAGAGTCTATAATACTGAGTGACCTCACAC